>NW_027667286.1:17500-92140 GCF_963924665.1 Micromys minutus | reverse complement strand
CTTTTCCTATTCACAGCTCCCACAAAATAGGAGTTCTCCATTTGGCCAAGATGGCTTTTGTAGTTCCAGTCATCATATCTGCTCCAGTGATTATGCCTCAATGTTAGCATTCCTCTGAGACAAAACTCAATGTCAATGTTGAGTAGCCTACCTCTATTGTACTATCATGTAAAGAAGAAAAAAATCTCTTTACTGTACCACTAATACCTTCAGTATTCTTTCACATGTAGTCCAAGCCTAATGTCACTTAGTATATAGTTATTTACTGAATGTGAAATATGCAGAAAAATTAAAGAAAGCTGACTATAAATTCAACTGCATTTTAGACAAATAATTTAATGTTATTATTTGTATTAATTTCTACAGACTATATATCTTAACTTCATGTCATTAATTTGGATAATATTTGAAATATCTATCCACAATTATAGTTAGAGAGGAGTCTAGATCTTGGCAATGTCATATTTTCATACAAAATATAATTTGTTAAATTCTTTACTTCAATGCAGAATTCAACTATAACTTTCTTACTTTATATTAGCTCCATCATTATAAATATGTGTCCTGTTTCACATAATCTTGCCTGCATTTAATACACAGTAAATATTATTTGTGATCCACTACCTGTTCCCACCTGCTGAAGAAGACAATGTGTAGTTGAATACGGAGAGTTTAAAATGAAATCCATCTTAAGAGTACTACACTAATAGTGCACATCACCTCTTAAAAGTGTGGTAGAGCAGAATGGATATCTATTACTATAACAATATTGCCATTAGCTTTATTTGTATAAAATGATAGCACTTAGACTCTTATAATCATTAAAAATTATCTTTTTAAGATATTTCAAAACTACATTATATAGGCAAGTATGGTACAGGCTTGTAGTCCCAACCACTAAATAGGCTTAGAGACTGAACATTTATGTCTACACGTTCAAGATCATGTTTCAAAGAAAACAAACAAACAGTTCATTTGGTGGATTCATCATCACCCCATATGAATTATTTCATACTTAAGATTTGTTTCTTAGGTATATTTTTTATAAATAGACTTATCAGTCAATGTCATAGTCCTATCAAAAAGACTGGGATGCACTTTAACAAATGGTTGCCCTTTAAGTGAAGAAAATTTTGTCTAGAGTTAAATATCTTTGAGTAATTTTTGTAAGCTTCACATTGTGTGTGTGTGTGTGTGTGTGTGTGTAGCTAAGCAGAATACTCAATTTAAATATCTCCTAACTAGAAGTCCCTTTGACATAAGCTCTACTATGAGAATTTTGGATAGTTTGATTATAGTATAATTTCTTTCCTTATTATTTACTTGATACCATAACATATAAGCAAAATACCTGTAAGATTAAAAACAAAAGGCTCAATCAAAGCAAGATACAGGAAAAAAAATTCTACAAAAACACCATTGAATTTGTTTTGTTTTAGCCATCTACTGCTAGGGGTAGGTTTATACCTAAGTGTGGTTTATATACCTGGTGAGACTCCATTTTACATAATTTCTATGTGAGGCAACCATGGATATTTAACATATACAGTTTTATGATTTTGACCACATGTAAAGACTCATGAAAATAACAATTACCACAATCAGGATCATAAGCATGCCTAGAGCTGTCAAATAATTTCTTTTAAAAAGTATTTATTTATTTATTATTGGTTATTTTACCTATTTGCATTTTAAATGTCACCCCTTTTCCAGTTTCCCTTCCACAAGCCCTCATCACCTTCCCACTCCAGCTGCCTCTATGAGGGTGCTCCCCCACCTGCGCATTCATGACAGCCTCAGTGCCCTAGCATTCCTCTATACTGGGTCATTCAGCTTCAACAGGATCAAGGGGCTCCCATGCCAGTGATGGCAATCCTCTGCTACATATTCAGCTGGAGCCTTGGGTCCCTCCTTGTGTACTCTTTGGTTGGTGATTTCATTTCTGGGAACTTTGGGATACCGGGTTGGTTGATATTATTGTTCTTCCTCTGGGGTTGCAAACCCCTTCAGCTCCTATAGTCCTGCCCTAACATCTCCACTGGGGTCCCCGCACTCAGTCCGATGTTTGGTTGTATACATATATATTTGCATTGGTCTGACTCTAATACAGCCCCTCAGAGGACAGATATACCAGTCTCCTGCTAGTAAGCACTTCTTGGTATCAGCAATAGTGGCTGGGTTTGGTGTCTAAAGATGGGATGGATCCCTAGGTGGAGCAGTCTTTGGACGGCCTTTCCTTCATTTTCTGCTCCACTCTTTGTCACTGCGTTTCCTTTTTGAGTTGGGTGCACGGGCGAGTCGCTCAACTGGGGCCGTGCCTATTCACTGAATAGAGTCTCTACAGGTTCTATTTCTTCTTTGTTGGGTATTTCAGCTAATATCCTCCCTGCTGGGTCCTAAGAACCTCTTGGGACTTTGGCATCTGGGACTTTCTAGTGGCTACCACCAGTTCTCCCTCCTCACTGGTACATACCTACTTACAAATTCTAGACCCTCTAATTCTCCCCCATCTTCTTCTATGTCTGAAATGCCCCCCTTTTTTTCTCCCTCTCCTCCCTCCCTCCCAGATCTCCCTCTCCCTCTACCTACCAAGATTATTTTCTGAGTAGGAATGTAGCATCTTCACTTTAGTGTGATCTTTCTTCTTAAATTTCATATGGTCTGTGAGTTGTATCTTGGGTATTCCGAGCTTCATGTTGGTTCATATCCACTTATCAGTGAGTACATACCATGTGTATTCTTTTGTGACTGGGTTACTTCACTCAGGATGATATTTTCAAGTTTCACCCATTTGCTTGTAAAGTTTATGAAGTCATTGTTTTGTTTTTAATAGCTAAGTAGTACTCCATAGTGTAAATGTACCACATTTTCTGTATTTATTCCTCTGTTGAAGAACATCTGTGTTCCTTCCAGCTTCTGGCCATTATAAATAAGGCTGCTATGAACATAGTGGAGCATGTGTCCTTGTTAAATGTTGAAGCATATTTTGGGTATATGTTCAGAAGTGATATAGCTGGGTCATCAGGTAGAACTATTTCCAATTTTCTGAGGAACTGCCAGACTAATTTCAAAACTGGTATTAACAGCTTGCAGTCCTACCAGCAATGAAGGAGTGTTTTTCTTTGTCCATATCCTTGCCAGCATCTGCTATCATCTGAGTTTTTGATCTTAGCCACTCTGACTAATGTAAGGTGGAATCTCAGAGTTGTTTTGATTTGCATTTCCCTGAGGACTTAAGGAAGTTGAACATTTCTTTAAGTGCTTCTCTGCCAGTCTGTATTCCTCAGTTGAGAATTCTTTGTTTAGCTCTATATCCCCATTTTAAATAGGGTTATTTGGTACTCTGGAGTCTAACTTCTTGAGTTCCTTGTATATATTGGATATTAGTCCTCTATCAAATGTAGGGTTGGTGGAGATCTTTTCCTAACCTGTGGGTTGCCATTGTGTTCTATTGACAGTATCTTCTGCCTTACAAAAGCGTTTTAACTTTATGAGGTTCCATTTGCCAAATTTTGATTTTCGAGCATAAGCCATTGAAGTTCTATTATGGAAAAATTTTCCTCTGCCACTATGTTTGAGGATCTTTTCCACTTTCCATTATGTTAGAGTCATCGTATCTGGTTTTATGTTGAGATCCTTGATCCACTTGGATTTAAGCTTTGTACAAAGAGATAAGAATGGTCAAATTGCATTCTTCTACATGCTGACCACCAGTTGAACCAACACCATTTGTTGAAAATGGTATCTTTTTCCACTGGATGATTTTGGCTCCTTTGTCAAAGATCAAGTGACCAATGGTGTTTTAATATACATGATCATCTTATTAGGTGCTGAAAAAGCATTTGACAAAATGCAACAACCCTTTATACTAAAAGTATTGGAGAGAATAGGAATTCAAGGACTATTCCTAAACATAATAAATGCAATATACTGCAAGCCAATATCCAATATCAAAATAAATGGAGAGAAACTTGAAGCAATCCCACTAAAATTGGGGAAAAGACAAGGCTGCCCACTATATAGTACTTGAAGTTCTAGCCAAAGCAATTAGGCAACAAAAGGAGATCAAAGGATTACAAATTGGAAAGGAAGAAGTCAAGTTATCGCTATTTGCAGATGATATGACAGTATACATAAATGACCCATAAAATCC
This sequence comes from Micromys minutus, assembly GCF_963924665.1. Classification (NCBI taxonomy): domain Eukaryota; kingdom Metazoa; phylum Chordata; class Mammalia; order Rodentia; family Muridae; genus Micromys; species Micromys minutus. Next base: position 87,987 of record NW_027667286.1, on the reverse strand, counting down.
ACAAAAGATCTCCTACAGCTGATAAACAACTTCAGCAAAGTGGCTGGATACAAAGTTAGCTCAAACAAATTAACCTACCTCTACTCAAAGGATAAACAGGCTGAGAAAGAAATTAGGAAAATGACACCCTTTACAATAATCACAAATAACATGAAATATCTTAGTGTGATGCTAACCAAGCAAGTGAAAGATCTGTGTGACAGGATCTTCAAGTCTCTAAAGAAATACATTGAAGATTTCAGAAGATAAAAAGATCTCCCATGTTTGTAGATTGGCAGAATTAATATAGTAAACATGCCACCTTTCCAAAAGCAGTCTTACAGATTCACTGCAATCCCAATCAAAATTCCAACTCAATGCTTCACAGAGACAATTCTCAGATTTATCTGGAATAACAGAAAGCCTAGTATATCCAAAACCATTATCAACAATCAGAAAACTTCTTGGGGAATCACCATCCCTAACTTCAAGCTATACTATAGAGCAATAGTATAAAAACTACATGGTATTGGTACAGAGACAGACATGTAGATCAATGGAATAGAACTGAAGACACAGAAATGAACCCACACACCTTATTTATTTATTTATTTATTTATTTATTTATTTATTTATTTATTTATTTATTTATTATTTCATGTACAGTGTTCTGCCTGCATGTATGCCTTCACACCAGAAGAAGGCATCAGATCTCATAGATGACTGTGAGACACCATGTGGGTCTTGGGAATTGAACTCAGCAACTCTGGAGAAATAGCCAGTGCTTTTGACCACCCAGCTTTGTGTCTAGCTTTCAATACCTCCTTATATCTCTTTCCAACTAAGTTTTCTCTCTTTGTTCTAATTTTCTAATTTTCACTATGTTTATGAATTTTTTGCCTGCATATATATCTGTGCATAATATGTATTTCTGGTGTCAAGGGAGGCCGCAAAGTGTTCTGATTTCATGGATCTACAATGACAGACAGTTGTAAATTGCTATGTGAATACAGGAAACTGAATCTAAGTCCTCTGCAAGAATAGAAAATACCCTTAGCTGCTGTGCCATCATGCCAATCCCCAAATTTTCCTCTTTTTTTGACCACTCATATAAATTAAATCATAAGGTAATTATTCTTATTCACTCATAATAGACATTTAAATTAGCAGTACGTTTCATATTCCTCATGCATGCCACAAATGGCAAGATGACCACCCTTTTAAAGTCTGAAGGTTGAGTAATATTTTGTTGTTTGTGTGTGTGTGTTGTTGTTTTATATCTATTCATACGTTATGTTGACAATACTGCAATGAACATTGAATGCATATATCCCAATGTCCACTTGTTCTCTCTTAAACGTTGAGTTAAACAGTTTGAGGTGATAGGGATAACTGGATATTAGAGGAGGTTGGGAAATTATAAGACTGATTTATAACAAACAAAAAATTTGTTTTCACTGAAAATTTTCAAAGGATCAACCCTTTCAAACTTCCTAAGTGAATAACTAGATGATTCTGACAACCCAATAATAATAAACATATGCCTTCTGTGATTGGTTGGGAGGCAATTTCCTAGGCAACCTAGGTAACACTGTTACATGGGCTACCCTGAACTTTTCACACAATATTTCATATTGGAATGTTGGTTAAGCTCAAGAATTTAATATAAGTTTTATATTTTGGAACTCAATTATTTGTTCTTAAGATTTATTTGGTTCTAGGAAAAAATATAATTTTAACAGATATTGTTGTAAGCAAAACCTAGTGAATTGCTCCATTACCTGAAAAAAACACCTCCAGGCATCATACAGAAATTAATAGAACAATATTAAAAAAACATAGGTATCTTTCCCACAACTTATACATTGTTTGCAACAGAACCGATTCTAAGTATAAGTAAAAGATTTCCTTTTTTTTTTTTTTTTTTTGAATTGTGCACCTGAGAAATTTGAGCTAAGAATTATGAAAGTTATTGATTTAATCAACTTTTTCATAGTCACACGTATGTCAGGCAGCCTGGGGCACAATAAGATGTCTGTAATTGTATTTGAATTCAGCATCTGCCCACAAAGCAACTAAGCAACACTTCTTTTCCTTAGAAGATTCTATCTGAAGAACCTTTTATTCTTCATCCCTTCTCTTGGAGGAGTGAATAGGACATGTCAGAATACTCATTTCACTCTTGCCTCTTCTCCTAGAATCTCATTCTTTTGCTCTTTTTAAACACTGAGAATATTTCTAGCCTGAGCATCTTTAGTTCCTTTCGTTGAAATCTATTCATTTCTAAATGTCAAGCATACATTTTCATTTTGGTTGGCTTTGGGTGGGAGAAACAAAATGAGAGGCGCTGCATTTCACCAGGACCAGACTTCATCTTTATGGTTTTTAATGTCCATGTGATTTAGAGCCACCTGATGAACTCAGAATTAAAGGGCTCCACACAAAATCTCTACCAGAGTTGAGGTATTGCCATTTTATCCCAGAGGTGGCAGTCACCCGGTGGCATGTCCTGCTTTTAGTATTGCTCATGGGCTACATATTAGCATGATGACCTTCACCAGGAGAACAACTTACTTTCCTTCAGTGAGCCATCTTCCTCAGGCAGTACAGTATTAGGAAAAACAATCATTCATTTAGACATCTGGTGTTTTATTAAAATATTCCATGAGGTTTGATTTAAACACATCTAAGAAGAAATATATTGAATGTTTGTAGGACCTGGTAGGTATGTTGCTGTGAGGACATAGAAAATCTGGGGTACTGGTATATCCAGCTCCTCAAATATGGATTTTTTTCTTTTTTTTTTTGAATTTTACATAGTAATTTTGAAATAATATAAACTAAAATGTTGTAACTTTGGGGAAATACTCTGCAAAATAAAGCACCTATATAACTCTAATTTACTAATTGGTCTGCATAACCCCTTGCTTGTCATTCCTCCCATATTCTGCCTTGTAGAGTCCCTGATTTTAGTGGGATTGCTTCAAGATTCCCACCGTTAAGTTTAATGTTGGCTGTTGGTTTGCTGTATATTGCTTTTATTATGTTTAGGTATGGACCTTGGATTCCTGTTCTTTCCAGGACTTTTAACATGAAGGGGTGTTGAATTTTGTCAAATGCTTTCTAGGCATCTTGTGAGATGACCATGTGGTTTTTTTTTTCTTTGAGTTTGTCTATATTGTGGATTACATTGATGGATTTCCATATATTAAACTATCCCTGCATCCCAGGAATGAAGCCTACTTGATCATGGTGAATGATTGTTTTGATGTGTTCTTGGATTCTGTTTGAAAGGATTTTGTTGAGTATTTTTGCACCAATGTTCATAAGTGAGATTGACCTGTAGTTCTCTTTCCTTGTAGGGTCTTTGTGTGGTTTAGGAACAAGGGTTATTGTAGCCTCAAAAAATTAGGTAGGGTTCCATCTGATTCTATTTTGTGGAATAGTATAGAGAGTATTGGTATTATGTCATCAATAAATGTCTGATAAAATTCTGCACTGAATCCATCGGGACCTGGGCTTTTTTTTTTTGGTTGGGACTTTTTTTTTTTTTTTTTTTTTTTTTGATGACTGCTTCTATTTCTTTAGGTGTTTAGGGATTATTTAGATAGTTTACCTGGTCCTGGTTTAACTTTGGTAACTTGTAACTATCTAGGAATTCATCCATTTCCTCCAGATTTTCCACCTTTGTTGAGTATAGGCTTTTGTAGTAGGAGCTGATGATTTCTTGAATTTTCTCAGTTTCAGCGAATATTTCTCCACTTTCGTTTTTGATTTTGTTAATTTGGATACTCTCTCTTTGCCCTCTAGTTAGTCTGGCTAAGGGTTTGTCAATCTTGTTAATTTTCGCAAAGAACCAGCTCTTGGTTTTATTGATTCTTTCAATGATTCTTTATGTTTATATTTGGTCGATTTCTGCCCTAAGTTTGATTATTTCTTGCCATCTACTTCTCTTGGGTGTATCTGCTTCCTTTTGTTCTAGAGCTTTCAACTGTGCTGACAGGTTGCTAGTGTATGCTATCTCCAGTTTCTTTTTGAAAGCAATCAGAGCTATGAGTTTTCCTCTCAGCACTGCTTTCATCGCATCCCATAGGTTTGGGAATGTCATGTTTTCATTTTCATTGAATTCTAGAAAATCTTTAGTTTCTTTCTACATATTTTCTATGACCCTGATATCATTTAATAGAGTATTGCTTAGTTTGTATGTGTGTATGGGCTTTTTGTTGTCTTTGTTGTTATTAAAGACAAGCCTTAGACCATGGTGATCTGAAAGGGTGCATGGTAGGATTTCAATCTTCTTATATCTATTGAGGCTTGTTCTGTGTACTATTGTGTGGTCAATTTTCCAGAAGGTGCCATGAGGTTCTGAGAAGACTGCGTATTCTTTTGTTTTAGGATGATATGTTCTGTAGCTATGTATTAATTCCAGTTGGTTTATAGTCTCAGCTAATTTTACAGTGTCCTTGCTCAGTTTCTGTTTCCATGATCTGTTCTTTGGTGAGAGTGGGGTATTAAAGTCTCCCACTATTATTATGTTGGGTGAAATGTATTTTTTGACCTTTAGTAGGGTTTCTTTTATGAATATGAGTGCTTTTGTATTTGGAGCATATATGTTAAGGATTAAGAGTTCCTCCTGACAGATTTCTCCTGTAATGAGTAAAAAGTGTCCTTCCTTATCTTTTTTGATAACTTTTGGTTGAAAATCTACTTTTTTTGATATTAGAATGGCCACTTCAGCTAGCTTCTTGGGGCTGTATGCTTGGAAGGCTGTTTTTCCCAGCCTTTTACTCTGAGATAGTGTCTGTCTTTGTCTCTACGATGAGTTTCCTGTATGCAGGAAAATGCTGGGTTTTGTTTATGTATGCAGTCTGATAGCCTATATCTTTATTTTGGGGAGTTGAGTCCATGTATGTTAACAGATATCAAGAAATAGTAGTTGCTGTTTCTTGCTATTATTGCTTTTTTAGGTTGAATTGTGCCTGTGTGTCTTTCTTCTTTTGGTTTTCTTGTTTTTACTATCAGGTGGTTTCCCTCATTGTATTGGGTTTTCCACCTATAATTCATTGTAGTGCTGGGTTTGTGGTCATATACTGTGTAAATTTCATTTTGTCTTGAAATATCTTCGTCTATGGTGATAGTTTTCCTGGGTATAGCAGCTTGGGCTGGCACTTGTGCTCTCTTAGTGTCTGCCTGTTATCTGACCAGGCTCTTCTAGCTTTCATAGTCTCTGTTGAGATATCAGGTGTGATTCTGGTTGGTCTGCCTTTATATGTTACCTGACCTTTATACCTTATGGTTTTTAATATTCTTTCTTTGCTTTGGGCACTTGGTGTTTTGACTATAATGTGTCGGGAGGAATTTCTTTTCTGGTCCAACCTATTTAGAGTTCTGTAGGCTTTTTTTATGCTCGTGGTCATCTCATTCTTAAGGGTAAGGAAGTTTTCTACAATTTTGTTGAAGATATTTACTGGGCCTCTTAGTTGATATTCTTCTCCCTCTTCTATTCCTATTATCCTTAGGTTTGGTCTTCTCATTGTGTCCTGAATCTCCTCGACATTTTGGGTTAGGAGCTTTTTGGGTTTTGCATCTTCTCTGACTGTTTAGTCTATGTTTTCAATATTGGCTTTGACCCCTGAGATTCTCTCTTCCATTTCTTGTAGTCTGTTGGCAATGCTTGCATCTGTGACTCCTGATTTCTTTTTTAGAATTTCTACCTCTAGGGTTGTCTCTTTTAGTGTTTTCTTTATTCTGTCCATTTCCATTTTAAATTCCTTCTTCCATTCCTTCATCTCTTTCGTTCTGTTTTCTTCTAGTTGTACGAGTTCTTTGAGTGTTTTTCTTGTTTCTTCTTTAAAAGCTTCTAATTCTTTATTCTTTTCCTCACTTTCTTGTTTAAGGATCTCTACCATCTTCTTGAGGTTGGATTTTGGGTCTGAGTCTTCTTTTTCTGGAGTGTTTGGCATTCTTCTGTTTGTTGTGATAGGAGAGCTGGGTTCTAGTGTTGCCATGTTGTCTTGGTTTCCCTGGGGTACGTTCTTTTGCTTTCCCTTTTGCCATCTTGTTGTCAGTGATTGGTTCTTGCCTTTCCCTTGTACCTGGCCTGTGTCCCTGGATCTATACTGTTCCTGGTGTCAGATGGTTCGAGCTCCTATTGTGCAGCCAAAAGCCGATGGCTGGAAACAGAGGGCCAAATGCCAGGTTCCTGGGTCCCTGGATCAAGTCAGGCAGGGGTACACTTTCCTCGGACTCCCAGAGATCTCTCTGCCCCCTGGCTAGTTGGAACCCATTCTCACCAGGCCTGTTGCTCTGTGTCTCTGCTGTTCCTTGTGGAGGATGGTCCGAGCACCTGTTGTGCACCCAAAAGTCGCCGGCTCAGAGCAGAGGGCCCAATGCCGGGTTCCTGGGTCTCTGGATCAAGCCAGGCAGGGGCACACTCCTGCGCCCTCCACAGAGATCTCTCTGCCCCCTGGCTAGTCGGAACCTGTTCTCCTCCTTCCATATTCTGGTACCTGCCTCTTTGCTGTTTTCACTAGACATCCACTTATTCCACTAGACATCATGCCTTCAAGGTTATCTACACTGCAATATGTGTCAGAACATCCTCCATTTTTAAGGTTGTATATTTCACCACATGCAGATAGCATGATTTGTTTATTCATTCACCCTCCAGTACACACTTGGAACATGTTTAACATCTTGGCTATTATGAATAATGTCCCTATGGGAGCACATTTATAAATTTCTACTCTAAAGTCTGCCTTCATTCTCTCTCTCTCTCTCTCTCTCTCTCTCTCTCTCTCTCTCTCTCTCTCTCTCTCTCTTTCTCTCTCACACTCTCTCTCTGTGTATGTGTTCCTGCAGGGAGTGCATGTTCCTGTATGTGCACACCTGTGTGTGTATGCTGTATGCATGTGTTTCTCTGTGTGTATTTATGTGCTGTATATATGTGTTCCTAAATGTGGGTGTGCACACATGTGTTACTAAGCTCACATACATAGGTGTACTTGTTGAGGTCAGAGGTAGATTTCAGTCTCTCACTCAATTGGTCTCTATCTTGTTTTTGGAACCTGGTTCTCTCACTGAACCCACAGCTCGATAATTCAGCTAGGCTGCTGGCCAGCATCAGGAATCCACATGCCTTAGCCTTGCTATCACCAGGGAAGACCATCCGAGCCAACCATTTGGGAATGTTCTTCTAGATGTGCTGCCTTTTCTGACTTCAGTGGGAGAGGATGTGTCTAGCCTCACAGAGACTTGATGTGCCAGGCTGGGGTGATACACTGGGGTAGGGGCACCCGCTCAGAGGAGAAGGGGAAAGGGGATTGGGGAAAGGATTCTGTAAGGGGATGACCTGAAGGGGGCACAGAGTGGGATGTAAAATGAATAAAAACAAACAAACGAAAAGCAAAAATCAAAACCAAGAAACAAAACAAAACAATAAACACTTCCAAACAACATCAATAACAAACCCCCAATTCAGTGTGCCTTGCTTTTACATACTTGCTAAGTGTCTAAACTCAAGTTCTCATGTTTGCCCAGTAAGGACTTTATCAAACCAGTCCATTTTCCTAGTTCTTAACCCCAAGTTTGCATTGTCATTTTGTAATGAAGTCAAGTACATTCTCTGGCAGACTCTTCGTTTTTCTTTGAATCTCATTCTATATCCAAGTGAAATTTGATGAGCAGTACCAAACAATGCTGTTGCATCAGCTATTTTCAAAATCCAAAAAGATACTAAAGGAAATAAAAATGTTCTTCTACATTTAAATAAAGGTTAGACCTCATTTGAAGGCTAAGAAGGACAGGAAATGTACAAGGCAGTGTAGCATTAAGTTTCTTTCAAGCAAATGGAAACTATCCCCTGTGTTGATCACATGTGCTGTGTGGACTGTGTCTATAAACCACAAGCCAAAAAATAGTAAAGTAGTATACTAGGCTTTCATACTTAAAACTGTATCTTCTACCAAGCTGCAGTATTTCTAGGTTTTTATTTGGTTTCTTAAAGATGTTATCTATAAAATTTAAGTACTTTTTGGAGTTAGGCAAGCAAACGTATCTGATTGTCTTTGTATAAGATAAAAGGAAAAAGGAAGTATTTTCAAGCAGGATTACAAAAGCAAAATTCTTAAAAGGTTTTTGAATTTTACAGCACTTGTTAGAAAAATTAGGAAAGCCTATACCATAGATTTCCCTCTAAGTTAATTCTTTTTTCCCCTTAAAACTGTCACAGTAAGAGTTTATGGTTTATATTGTGGAGTCCTAGTAATTCAAAATGGTCTCTGGAGAAATAACTCGTTGTCCAACACAGAATGCTTCAGTAAATAGACCCTCTTCTTTCTCACAGACATTGGTGACCACATAGAAATGTTGTTTTATGAGAGTGAAAGGAGATATAGCTGGATTATTTACACTAAAGTAGCTCCCATAGCAAGTAATTTTTAAAAAGCTGATCTTATATTAGGCTAAAAACCAGCTTGACAGAAAAATTTGATTGGCTATGCAGTGGAAGTTGATTAAATCTCATTTGCTACATTTAAAAATAATTTTTGAACAATGACTATTAATCACTTGAACTTTATGTCCAATTAGCTATGCTCCATTCAGTGAGGGGCTTCTTCAGCAGCCTTTTGCAACACACTACTTGCTGTCCGTTATACAAGGTCTCTAGCCAACAGCTTTAACCGATGCATCAGCTACAAATGTAGTATTTTTTTAAATTCTGTCTGAGCTCTGCTTCATGGGCTGTGAACATACATGTTTCCAGCACCTGATATTTTAAGTGTTTAAATTTATTTTAAACATCTTTTGTGAACTTTTTCTATATGTCCAGAAAAGATCCACACAGCAGCAGGAAAAAAATATAAAACAAAACAATTAAGTTCCTATTGCAGCTGCTCTAATTAATTTCCCCCTCCTTTCCCTGGAGGAATCAGAGAGATTCTTTCTTTCCCTTCCCCAGTGGCTCTCTACCAAACCTGTCTGTTCATGCCTTTAGGCATGAACTTGGAGAAAATTGATGTGGATGCTGGCCAATCAAAGCAAGCCTTGTGGAGAATGGCTTCTTGTCTGCTGTGTAGTAGCAATTTATACCAGCTAAAGATGAGCCCCGAAATGCACAATATTTAAAGGTACTCTGGCTTTTACCTATTAGTATAATAGAATCTTAGAGTTTTTGAAGCTTGAAAGGCTGTCAGATGTATGACTCATACAAAGTCTTATTTGCTGAGCACAATGAAATAGGCTGCCTAGGTTCTTTCTGTCTTCTAGAGTCACTGCCTCTTTCAATTTCCTCTCTTCATTTTTATTCTTGTTTCCCGTGTGTGTGTGTGTGTGTGTGTGTGTGTGTGTGTGTGTGTGTGTGTGTGTGCCTAGACTCAGGTTGTGACACCCATGGAGGGTCAGAGGACAAATATTTGGGAATCAGTTCTCTCCTTCTACCATGTTGGTTCTAGGAACTAGATTCAGGTCACCATGTGTGGTAATAATTGCCTTTACCCTTTTAGCTTTTTTATGTGGATCTCGAGGACCAAACTCAGGTCTTTGTGCTCTTGAGGAAATTTAGCTACTCTCCCCTCCCCATTCACTCTGAGCCCATGGAAACAGTTCTAAGACATTTCTGTTAAATTTTCACTTATCATTTCTTCTTATTCTTCATCTCCCAATGCTTTTCATTCTTGTAAGTAAAATGCACTCCCTACCATTTGCCTTAGTTCCCAAATGATCCTCTCTTCATACAATTATCCTCTCCCCAAATATTCTTGTGTATAAAAAAAAAAATGTGATTAAGTTGACAGGAAAAGCTCTGCACTGGATAACTAGGGAATCCAAACACTTTGTTCCTGAAAAGGGGAGCTAAGGAAGTCAAGACCTAGAACAGCAGCATAAAATGAACACGAGGGTGGAGGCAAGGGGCAGAATGATACCACCACCATTTTCAACCTTCAGGCATTTTAGAGGATAAAGCGTTAAGCCATTGGCTGTGTAATAGTTTGCAGCTGCAGCTCATGAAAACTAAAGTAAAGTACCAGTGATCCAAAACTTCTACAAACACGTGAATAGACACTTGTTTTCCAGACATTTTGGAATTTTGCCAAAACAACCTCGCCAGAAAACCTTCTCACAAGTTACTTATTTGATTAATTAATTCATCACACTTGTATTGAGGGCACCATAGAGATTGAAAGTGTAACCAGCAGAAGCATTGCCAGGAGCATACTGCCCAGTAGGATGGACTTAAAAGCAGTCAAAGTTGAGATTTCCAGGTGGAATTCCAAAGCTGAGCATAGCAAGAGACATTAGATAGGGTGTAGAATAATCTTTAAGGTTGCAGACAATACTCTGGAATTTGCATGTGCAGTGGAACAGGAATTACAGAGGCACTATATAAAAGAGATCAATTTGGCAGCCCTAATTTTATGTGAAAACCATTCCTCTTTGAAGTAGAACAGAACTTACTATTGTCTGGCTCTCAATGTTGCATTGGTTACCTGAATAATTTGGGCTCAAATTCCCTATTCATATAAAGTAGTTCTTTTTCTATGCATGATTATATCCATATATGCTACATTGTTTGGAAATTGGATTGCAGTCCAGTTCTCTGTGGATGACTGTGAATTCAGTTCTGGGTATGAGTATTTTTGTTACTTAAATTTATACTGAATTTCTATGCTTGCTTTATATTGTGTATTAAAAATAGTTTATATTCTCCAGATGAATAGCACACTGCATTGTTTTTCCATAGGAGTGGGGCAAGAGGGAAAGGACAACAGGGTAGGTATTTCCCTTAGCTCTGACCTTTTCTTTCCTAGACATGGATAGAAAAAAGTCAGGGAAAAAAAAGCTGGCCCTCCCTATGTTCCTGCCTTCCTCCTTCCCTCTGATGTATCACTTTCCTGGGATTCCCATGCTTTGTGCCTGCCCCCAAAATGTTTCCCATCCATTCCATGTGTAAAATTCAGACAGTATGTGAATTTCTTTACTGGGCATTACATTAATACCAGTCACTGTCAGAAGTAGGCATTTGCTACAAATGTAAATCTGCAAGTTAGGAAATGCATTCAAGCTCTCTCATGCAGTGAAGGTAGCTGATGAATTATCTATTGCTTGTAATTCCCAAATGCAAATGTCACTGATCATGCTGTTAAGCCTTTAATTCTTAAATTAGTCTGTGATACTTTTATGCCAATGTAGTTAGAGAGCAAAATTCTCAAATCCAGCACATTAGTCATATGTCTCAGGGACATATGCATTTTTGAAAAAGGTAAAATTAGATGTATCTATATCACTGTTTGCCAAGAAAATGAAAATGTTTTAAGTAAATATTCTTGGAGCTAAGATAAGAGTAGCTGGGAGGTGGGCAGCATTTGAAATTTCTTACTTGGCTGTGATTTCAGAAACACAATACCATGAAGCACTCAGTGGTGCATTTACCAGCCTCCTGGAGTACTTATAATCAAAGGAAGGTGCCAACTGCTCTCCTGGGAGGCTCTACTGTGACCTGCAGTTCATGTAAATAATCTTAGTCTGGAAGGTGTTTGTATGACTGAAAAGAAAAAACAAAACAAAACCACCACCCCCCAAAAAAAAAACCCTCAACCTTTATCCATGGAGGTCACTGTTTCAAATGAAAAACATTTAATCCCAGTGCCAAAGAGTCCTAGCAGATTTCCCACATTTAAATCCAATGTACTGATACTATGTCATGACTTTTGTCAGGCGTATAAAGCTAGGCATGATAGGGAAGTCTGCCACCTGGTGGTCGTATAAAGTTACTACCCAAGTCATCTTTCTGGTTGATTGCTTATAGCCAAACTTTAACATACATGTAATTATTAACGTGCATTATTTAGCCAATTATAAAAGCAAATGGCTTTCTCTGTGACATCCACATACATGCATGATTACACCCACTATCTCTTCTACCGGGTCCTGCTCCATGTTCCTAGTATCCATATACCCATGGAAGTAGCCAAATTTTTAAGGCAAGTATAGAATTTAAACTTGAATACCATAGAAGTCAAATGAGCAACATTTTGTTTTTATTTGATTTTTAAGACCAAGAAACACATAGAAATTTATTTCTCTTGTGAAGCAACTTCAGACTACATTGCTATTCTCCCTAATTTCATACACAGTCAAAGACTCCAATAACAACTTTTCACACACAAAGTAATCTCTTATATGCAAGGAGGCTAATATATCTTAAATGGTTTGTTCTAGTTGGTGGATATTTCTCCACTTACTTTTGTTTGAACTTTGGAGAAAACAGAATCTTTGTCAATCATCTAGGAGTCTTGCTTCAAGCAGTGGTCTTGGGATTGTGTCTGGTTTAACCCTATGCAGCTTCTGTGTGTATGTCTCCTGTCAACAGTGTCTGTGACCCAATATATGTATCAGCCCTGTGTCAAGAAAACACTGTCTCCTTGAAGTCATCATTCTATGGCTTTTAACAATCTTTCTGCCTCCATTGTACATAAACCTTGAGGGGAAGGATTTGATGAAGACATCCCATGCAAGGCTGAGTTCTCCAAAGTCTCTTACTTTCTGCACATTGTCTTGCTGTGAATCTCTTTGTTAATTACTTTCTATAGTAAGAAGAAGCTTCTGATAAGGGTTAATGTTTTATGGATATAACCATATTGCAGTAGGAGTCATTTTATTGCTATGTTTCTTTAGCATAATAATATTGGTTTTCTTCCAGACCCATAACCTACCTAATCTCAGTTAATGCTTTATCAGTGTTAGGTACAGGTTTCTTCTCATGAAGGGGACCTTATATGTACTTTTAAAAGTGGATAGCCTCCACTGACTGCCCCACCTGGGAATCTAGCCCACATACAGCCTCCAAACCCAGACAATATTGCTGATGCCAAGAAGTACATGCTGACAGGAGCCTGATTTAGCTGTCTCCTGAGAGTCTCTGCCAGAGCATGAAAACCAACAGTGCCAACTAACCTGGACCTCTGGAAGCTCCAAAGACTGAGCATACATGGTTGGTCCAAGGCTCCTGGCACATATATAGCATAGAACTGCCTTATTTGGCCTCAGTGGGAGAGAATGGGCCTAATCCTGAATAAACTTGATGCCTCAGAGAAGCAGTATGCATGGTGGGGAGAGCACCCTTTCAGATGCAAGAAGGGATAAGGGGAAGAACTCTGTGAGAGGGAACCAGGACATGGGGCAGTATTTGGGATGTAATAAGTAAAATAAAAAAAGTGTTTATTTACTCCTGTGTGTAACATTTATGCAACTATTGCAGTGATATGTCTTGCACATCATAGGATTTGTAGCTTGGTGAAATTAATGATTACCTTTCTTCTCCAGTAACATGCAAAGAATTCTTCAGCATCATAAATCCTAATCAGAAGGTTCTAGTTAAGAGTAGAGATAAAAAATATTTTTTTTATTTTTTTAAACGACTTTATTTTGCAAAACAAAGATAAATGTAAAGATTTTAAACATTTTTTGCTTAAAATTATACATTTTTGTCAGTACTGTTTTTTCATACATTAAAATAAATTTTACATAAAACCATGTGAATATGTTTTTTAGTCAGTACTTGATTTTTTTCAAGGGCTTGACAGTATGCATTGAAAACCTACTAGTTGCAATAAGCGTAAAGTACATGCAAAACAAAACAAAACATGGAAATAGTCAAAGTCTTCTTGTTTTGTGAATATATGTATATTTTTTGTTTTCTTTATTTCTTGGACTTCATACAGTCTGTGAGTTGTTTCTGGGGAAGTGCAAGCCTCTGGGGTTAGCATCCCACTATCAGTGACTGCATATTATGTCTGTTCTTTTGTGACTGGGTTATCTCACTCAGGATGATCTTCTCTAGATGCAGCCATTTTCTTAAAAATTTGGTTAAGTCATTGTTTCTGGTGGCTGAGTAGTATTCCATTGTGTATATGTACCACAATTTTTGTATCCATTCGTCTTCTGAAGGACATCTGGGTTCCTTCCAGCTTCTGGCTATTATAAATAGAGCCGCAATGAACATTGTGGTGCATATATCTTTGTTGTGTATTAAAGTGTCTCTGGGGTATATGCCCAGAAGTGGAATAGCTGGATCTTCAGGTAGTACTATATCCAATTTTCTGAGGTATCACCAGACAGATTTCCAGAGTGGTTGTATTAGCTTGCAACCCCACCAACAGTGGAGAAGTGTTCCTCTTTCTCCGCAGCCTCGCCAGCATCTGCTGTCATCTGAGTTTTGGATCTTGGCCAATCTGACTGGTGTGAGGTGGAATCTTAGGGTTGTTTTGATTTGCATTTCCCTGATGGCTAAGGATGTCGAGCACTTCCTCAGATGTTTTTCGGCCATTCAGTGTTCCTCAACTGAAAATGATTTGTTTAGCTCTGTACCACATTTTTTAATAGGGTTATTTGATTCTCTGGTGTCTAGCTTTTTGAGTTCCTTGTACACCTTGGATATTAGACCTCTATCTGATGTGGTGTTGGTAAAGATCTTTTCCCATCCTGTTGGTTGTCGTTTTGTTTTCTTGACGATGTCCTTAGACTTACAGAAACTTTGCAATCTCATTAAGTCCCATTTGTTAATCTTTGACCTTAGAGCTTGAGCCATTGGTGTTTTGTTCAGGAAATTTTCTCCTGTGCCTATGTGTTCTAAGGTTTTCCCTACTTTCTCATCTAATAGTTCCAGTGTATCTGGTTTAATGTGGAGATCTTTAATCCACTTACACTTGAGCTTTGTACAAGGAGATAAGAACGGGTCTATTTTCATTCTTTTGCATGTTGAGTGCCAGTTGGACCAGCACCATTTGTTGAATAGGCTGTCCTTTTTCCATTGAATGTTTACTGCTCCTTTGTCAAAAATCAGGTGACCATATACATAAGGGCTCATTTCTGGATCTTCTATTCTATTCCATTGATCCACTTGCCTATTTCTGTACCAGTACCATGCAGTTTTCAGCACAATTGCCTTGTAATATAGCTTGAGGTCAGGGATAGTGATTCCCGCAGATGTTTTTTTGTTGTTGAGGATGGATTTCGCTATTCTAGGTCTTTTGTTATTCCATATGAAATTGCACATTGATCTTTCCAATTCCATGAAGAACTAGGTTGGAATTTTGATGGGGATTGCATTGAATCTGTAGATTGCTTTTGGTAGGATGGCCATTTTTAAGATGTTGATCTTTCCAATCCATGAGCATGGGAGATCTTTCCATTTTCTGAGATCCTCCTCAATTTCTTTCTTTAGAGGTTTGAAGTTCTTGTCATACAGGTCCTTCACTTTATTAGTTAGAGTCACACCAAGGTATTTCATAGTTTTTGTAACTATTGTGAAGGGTACCTTTTCCCTAATTTCTTTCTCCACATGTTTGTCCTTTGAGTATAGGAAGGCTACTGATTTGTTTGAGTTAAATTTGTATCCGGCCACTTTGCTGAACTTGTTTATCAGCTGTAGGAGTTTTCTGGTGGAATTTTTGGGGTCACTCAAGTACACTATCATGTCATCGGCAAAGAGTGATGTTTTTATCTCTTCCTTTCCGATTTGTATCCCCTTGATCTCCTTTTGCTGTCTAATTGCTCCAGCCAGGACTTCCAGTACTATGTTGAATAGGTAGGGAGAGAGTGGGCAGCCTTGTCGAGTCCCTGGTTTTAGTGGGATTGCTTCAAGTTTCTCGCCATCAAGTTTGATGTTGGCTGTTGGTTTGCTGTATATTCCTTTTATTATGTTTAAACATGGGCCTTGGATTCCTGTTCTTTCCAGGACTTTTAACATGAAGGGGTGTTGGATTTTGACGAATGCTTTCTCAGCGTCTAGTGAGATGACCATGTGATTTTGGTCTTTAAGTTTGTTTATATGGTGGATTACATTGATGGATTTCCTTATGTTAAACCATCCCTGCATCCCAGGGATGAAGCCTACTTGGTCATGATGAATGATGGTTTTGATGTGTTCTTGGATTCGGTTTGCAAGGATTTTGTTGAGTATTTTTGCATCAATGTTCATAAGTGAGATTGGTCTGAAGTTCTCTTTCCTTGTAGGGTCTTTGTGTGGCTTAGGTATGAGGGTTATTGTAGCCTCAAAAAATGAGTTGGGTAATATTCCATCTGATTCTATCTTTTGGAATAGTTTGGCGAATATTGGTGTTATATCCCCAATAAATGTCTAATAAAATTCTGCACTGAACCCGTCTGGACCTGGGCTTTTTTTGGTTGGGAGGCTTTTGATGACTTCTTCTATTTCTTTAGGTGTTATAGGGTTATTTAGATGGTTTACTTGGTCCTGGTTAAACTTTGGGACCTTGTATCTGTCTAGGAATTCGTCCATTTCCTCCAGATTTTCCAATTTTGTGGAGTATAAGTTTTTGTAGTAGGATCTGATGATTTCTTGAATTTCCTTAGTTTCAATTGTTATGTCACCACTTTCCTTTCTGATTTTGTTAATTTGGATACTCTCTCTTTGCCCTTTAGTTAGTCTGGCTAGGGGTTTATCAATCTTCTTGGTTTTCTCAAAGAACCAACTCTTTGTTTTGTTGATTTTTTCAATGGTTTTTTTTTTGTTTCTATTTGTTCTATTTCTGCCCTAATTTTGATTATTTCTTGCCGTCTACTCTTTTTGGGTATATCTGCTTCCTTTTGTTCTAGGGCTTTTAGCTGTGCTGTCAGGTTGCTGATGTGAGCTCTCTCCAGTTTCTTCTTGGAAGCACTTAGGGCAATGAGTTTTCCTCTCAATACTGCTTTCATTTCATCCCATAGGTTTGGGTATGTTGTGTTATCATTTTCGTTGAATTCTAGAAAGTCCTTAATTTCTTTCTTTATTTCTTCTTTGACCCTGCTATCCTTTAACAGAGCGTTGTTTAGTTTCCATGTGTATGTGGGCATTTTGTTGTCTTTGTTGTTGTTAAAGACCATCCGTAGACCATGGTGATCTGAGAGGATGCATGGGAGTATTTCAATCTTCTTATATCGATGAAGGCTCGTTCTGTGTCCAATTATGTGGTCAATTTTCGAGAAGGTGCCATGGGGTGGTGAGAGGAGGGTGTATTCTTTTACTTTAGGATAGTATGTTCTGTATATATCTATTAATTCTAGTTTGTTCAAAGTCTCTGCTAGTTTTGCAGTGTCCTTGTTCAGTTTCTGTTTTCCTGATATGTCCATTGGTGAGAGTGGGGTGTTATTATTGTGTGGGGTGAAATGTATTTTTTGAGCTTTGGTAGAGTTTCTTTTATGAATGTGGGTGATTTTTTATTTGGAGCATATATGTTAAGGATTGAGAGTTCCTCCTGACAGATTTCCCCGGTAATGAGTAAAAAGTGTCCTTCTTTATCTTTTTGATAACTTATGATTGGAAGTTTACTTTATTCGATATTAGAATAGCCACTCCAGCTTGCTTCTTGGAGCTGTTTGCTTGGAAGTTTTTTTCCCACCCTTTTACTCTGAGATAGTGTCTGTCTCTGTCTCTGAGATGAGTTTCCTGTATGCAGCAAAAGGCTGGATTTTGTTTATGTATCCAGTCTGATAGTCTATGTCTTTTTATTGGGGAGTTGAGACCATTTATGTTAATAGATATCAAGGAATAATTGTTTCTGTTTCCTGCCTTTTTTGCTTTTTTGGGTTGAGTTGTGTCTGTGTTTTTTTCTTCTTTTAGTTTTCTTGTTAAGGAGTTTTCTTGTTTTTACTAGGCTGTATTATCCCTCCTTGTATTGGGTTTTCCACCTATAATTCGTTGTAGTGCTGGGTTTGTGGTCAGATATTGTGTGAATTTTGATTTGTCTTGAAATATCTTTGTCTCTCCATCGATGGTGATTGATAGTTTTGCTGGGTATAGCAGCTTGGGCTGGCACTTGTGCTCTTTTAAGGAGTGCATGATGTCTGTCCAGGCTCTTCTAGCTTTCATAGTCTCTGTTGAGAAATCGGGTGTGAGTCTGATTGGTCTGCCTTTATATGTTACCTGACCTTTTTCCCTTACTGCTTTTAGTATTCTTTCTTTACTTTGGGCACTTGATGTTTTCACTATTTTGTGTCGGGAGGTATTTCTTTTCTGGTCCAACCTATTTGGAGTTCTGAAGGCTTCTTTTATGCTCGTGGTCATCTCATTCTTGAGGGTAGGGAAGTTTTCTTCTATGATTTTGTTGAAGATATTTACTGTGCCTCTTAGTTGATACTCTTCTCCCTCTTCTATTCCTATTATTCTTAGGTTCGGTCTTCTCATTGTGTCTTGTATTTCCTGGACATTTTGGGTTAGGAGCTTTTTGTTTTTTGCATCTTCTCTGGCTGTTTTGTCTGTTTGTAATGTTGTCTTCTGCCCCCGAGATTCTCTTCTCGATCTCTTGTAATCTGTTGGAAATGCTTGCTTCTGTGACTCCTGATTTCTTTTTTTGGTGTTCTGACTCTAGGGTTATCTCTTTTAGCACTTTCTTTATTGTGTCAATTTCTGTTTTAATTTCCCTCTTCCATTCCTTTATTTCTTTGGTTCTGTTTTTGTCTCGTTCTTTGAGTTCTTTGAGTGTTTTTCTTGTTTCTTCTTTAAAAGCTTCTGAATCTTTTTGCTTTTCCTCCCTTTCTTGTTTAAGTAACTCTATCAGCATCTTGAGGCATGATTTCAGGTCTGTGTCTTCTTTCTCTGGAGTGTTTGGAATTCCGATGTTTGCTACTATCGGAGAGCTGGGTTCTGGTGTTGCTAGATTGTCTTGGTTTCCTTGGGATATACTCTTTCTCTTTCCTCTTGCCATTTTGTTGTCAGTGATATGTTCTTGCCTTTCCCTTGTATCTGGTCTGTGTCCCTGGTACACTTTCCGTGTGCACTCCGCAGAGATCTCTCTACTCCCCGGCAGCCCAGGTTCCGGGTGGCAGCTGGGCCAGGCTCCGCTCTGCGTACTGAAGTTGCCTTCGGGTGGGAACAGACGTTCCTAAGATCTGTTCCTGGTCACAGATGCTCAGCCTCTCCAAGCCAGCTTTCCGGCTGGCAGGTGGGCCAGGCTCTGTTCTGTGTCCTGAAGTCTTCTCAGGGTGGGAACAGAAATTCCTAAGATCTGTTCCCGGTCACTGGATCGGGGAGGACAGGGCAGGGCAGGGCAGGGGGTGCCCTTTCCGTGTGCACTCCGCAGAGATCCCTCTGCTTCCCCGCAGTCTAGGTCTCCCACTCACCAGTTGCTCAGCCTGTTCGAGCCGACTTTCCGGCTGGCTGTTGGGCCAGGCTCTGCTCTGTGTCCTGAAGTCATCTCCGGGTGGGAACAGAAGTTCCTAAGATCTGTTCCAGGTCACAGTTGCTCAGCCTGTACGAGCCGCCTTTCCGGCTGGCTGTTGGGCCAGGCTCTGCTCTGTGTCCTGAAGTCGTCTCTGGGTGGGAACAGAAGTTCCTAAGATCTGTTCCCGGTCACAGTTGCTCAGCCTGTACCAGCCGCCTTTCCGGCTGGCAGTTGGGCCAGGCTCCGCTCTGCATCCTGAAGTCGTCTCCGGGTGGGAACAGAAGTTCCTAAGATCTGTTCCAGGTCGCAGTTTCTCAGCCTGTATGAGCCGCCTTTCCGGCTGGCGGTTGGGCCAGGCTCCGCTCTGCGTCCTGAAGTCGTCTCCGGGTGGGAACAGAAGTTCCTAAGATCTGCTCCAGGTCGCAGTTTCTCAGCCTGTACCAACAATATTTTAATTAGTAATAATTTCTATTTTATAATTTAGTTCTTATTTTGATTTATTGCTTTACCTATATTGTTCTATTATATTAAGAAAATAATAGTGATGAAGATCTACTTTTCTTTTAAACCTTTGATCATTTAGGGGTTCTTTGTCATCATTTCTTAGTTTTCAAAAAATAAGATAAGCCCTTTTGTTACAAAAGACAGGGCAAAGACCTACTCACCTCATACCACATTAGGAGGTCATGCAGAGTGGCCCAGTCCCAATGTTTTAACCCATTGATGCCTATGATTTGGAAGAACTACCTCCACAATTGTTACTCAGCACTTAGAGACTGGTTAATTTCATGACAAATTATCTTTTTCTTCATTCCAACCCAAAGCCACTGGATTGCAGAATCCCAAGGCTAGCTTGTTCTTTCAGAAACCTCTTACAATCTGCAAATGTGAACTCTGAAAACACTGTCTCCTCACTTTTCAAAGACTTTAAATTCTAAATGTATTGTACACAGTTAGAGAAGAACCCACTGGTTTGTTTTGAATAAGAAACATGGCATCTGAACATGACAAAATAAGATGGCATCAATATCTTGAGGATATAAAAGAATTCATGTGCTATCTGTATTTGATGGGTTCCTCTAATGAACAGCCAGCATTAAATAAAAACACTTACTGTGTATTTATATTAACTACTGGGTATAGATTTCTTTTTCATTGAGAGGCATTGCTCCATTCAGAGCCAATTTAAAAAAAAAATTAAAGCGGAATTTTTTTACAGACAATATTTACTGACACTTTCTCTCAAGATATACACACTTTTGAATAAATTTCATAGTGTGTTATATGGGTCTAACTTGGTAGGACTATAGCCACTTTAGTTTAACTATTCATCTTTCAAATAACACTGGCTCACATCCAACCCTGTATAACGATGTCATTTTGTTTTAGCCACTGTCTCCTGGCCTTATTTTTTTTCCCATGTTAGACATGCTAATTGTTTTAAGAAAATGTATATACTTTATTGGTTGTTCACAGCCCACCTCTACTTAGCTTATTGTTTAAACTCCCTCTTGTTTTGCAATATAAGAATTTTCCAGTCTTGTTTCTTTTACCCAAGACTTGCTTATGTAGTCTTTGATCTATCAATTAGAGCAGAGCCTTACCCCCTTGGAACTGGGATTCTATGAAACATACACTGTCTTGAGTTTTATTTAAACTATATTTTGCTTTGGTCAAGTTTTTTCTTGCTACCTTTCTATTCCTCCATTTCAGAATGAGAATGTTTTTCCTGTACAAGTGTGACATTAATGTTTAGATTTTATGGGGCTGATTTTGTTCTGAGTCTCAGAAGAAATTAGAAAATATTGAGGAGGGAGATCCAGTGACACAGGCCTGGTGAGATGGTGTTCTGAGTAGCCTGGGAGCAGAGAGGTCTCTGCCTGCCGAGCGTGCGGAAAGTGCGAACACCTTGATTGGTTCAGGGGAGCAGGAGCCCTGCTTTGGGGTGTGTGTTTCCAGCCAGCGGCCCATGTGTGCAGAACAGGTGATCAGGCCATCTGCCACTAGGAACAGTGGAGATCCAGGGACACAGGACTGGTGAGATGGCCTTCTGAGGAGCCGGGGAGCGGAGAGGTCTATGCCCAGCACTCTAAAAGTGCGCCCAGCATGATTGGTTCAGGGGAGCAGGAATCCTGCCTTAGGGTCTCTATTTCCACATGGCGGCCAGTGCAAGAAGAACAGATGCTTGGGCCATCTACCAGCAGAAAAAGTGGAGATCTGGGGACACAGGCCAGGCACAAGGGAGAGACAAGAACCAATCACTGACAACAAGAGCACATATAATCAGACAAGATGGCAAGAAAAAGCAAAAGAATGTACCCCAGGGAAATCAAGACAACCTGGCAACACCAGAACCAAGCTCTCCCATCACAGCAAACTGCAGAATGCCAAACACTCCAGAAAAAGAAGACTCAGACTTGAAATCATACCCCAAGATTATGATAGAGATCCTTAAACAAGAACGGGAGAAAAAGAAAAAAAATAAAATCTTTTAAAGAGGAAACAAGAAAAACACTCAAAGAACTCAAAAAACTAAAGGAAAACAGAACCAAAGAAATGAAGGAGGAAAGAAGAAATTTAAAACCAAAATGGAAACATTAAAGAAAACACTAAAACAGAAAACCCTAGAAGTAGAAAACCTAAAAAAGAAATCAGCAGTCACAGATGCAAGCATCTACACCAGACTACAAGAGATGGAAGAGAGAATCTCGGGTGCTGAAGACAACATTGAAAACAAACAAAACAGTCAGAGAAGAGGCAAAGACCAAAAAACTGATAATCCAAAATGTCCAAGAGATCCAGGACACAATGAGAAGACCAAACCTAAGGAGAATAGGAATATAACAGAGCAAATAATATCAACTAAGAGGCACAGTAAATATCTTCAACAAAATTGTAGAAGAAAACTTCCCTACCCTTAAGAATGAGGTGAAAATGAGCATAAAAGAAGCCTACAGAACTCCAAATAGAGTGGTAGGAGAATAAAATACCTTCCGACACATAATAGTCAAAACGCCAAGTGTCCAAAGCAAAGAAAGAATACGAAAAGCAGTAATGGGAAAAGGTGATGTATATATAAAGGCAGACCAATCAGAATCACACCTGATTCCTCAACAGAGACTATGAAAGCTAGACTCAATTCCCCAATAAAAAGATATAGGCTATCAGACTGTATACAGAAACAAAACCCAGCATTTTGCTGCATACCAGAAACCCATCTCAGAGACAAAGACAGAAACTATCTCAGAGTAAAAGGTTGGGAAAAAACCTTCCAAGCAAATTGCTCCCAAAAGCAAGCTGGAGTGTGCATTCTAATATTGAATAAAGTAGATTTTCAACCAAAAGTTATCAAAAAAAGATACAGGACACTTTTTACTCATTAAAAGGGAAATTTGTCAAGAGAAATCCTCAGTCCTTAACATATATGCTCTAAATACAAAAGCACCCATATTCATAAAAGAAACCCTACTAAAGGTCAAAAAATACATTTCACCCCACACAATAATAGTGGGAGACTTTAAAACTCCACTCTCACCAATGGATAGATCATGGAAACAGAAACTGAACAAAGACACTGTAAAACTAGCAGAGACTATGAAACAACTGGAATTAATACATAGCTACAGAACATATCATCCTAAAACAAAAAAATACACTTTCTTCTCATCACCTCATGGCACCTTCACCAAAAACGACCACATAATTGGACACAGAACAAGCCTCAATCGAAATAAGAAAATTAAAATACTTCCATGAATCTTATCAGATCAACATGGTATAAGGCTGGTCTTCAGTAATAAAAATACAACAAAAAGCTCATATACACATGGAAACTAAATAATACTCTATTAAACGATAGCAGGGTCAAATAAGAAATTAAGAAAGAAATTAAAGATTTTCTAGAATTTAATGAAAATGAAAACAAAATATACCCTAAACTATGGGATTCAATGAATTCAGTACTGAGAGGAAAACTCATAGTTCTGAGTGCTTCCAAAAAGAAACTGGAGACAGCATACACTAGCAACTTGACAGAACAGTTGAAAGCTCTAGAACAAAGGGAAGCAGATACACAAAAGAGGAGTAGATGGCAAGAAATAATCAAACTAAAGGCAGAAGTAGACCAAATAGAAACAAAAAAAAACCATTCAAAGAATCAACAAAACCAAGAGCTGGTTCTTTGAGAAAATCAACAAGATTGATAAACCCTTAGCCAGACTAACTAGAGGGCAAAGAGAGAGTATCCAAATTAACAAAATCAGAAATGAAAGTGGAGACATAATAACTAAAACAGAGGGAATTCAAGAAATAATCAGAGCCTACTATAAAAGCCTATAATCAACAAAGCTGGAAAATCTGGAGGAAATAGATGAATTCCTAGACAGATACAAGTTCCTAAAGTTAAACCAGGAGCAGGTTAAACCATCTAAAGAATCCCATAACACCTAAAGAAATAGAAGCAGTCATCAAAAGACTCCCAATCAAAGAAAAGCTCAGGTCAGATGAGTTAAGTGCAGAATTTTATCAGACATTTATTGATGACCTAGTACCAATACTTTCCAAATTATTCCACAAAATAGAATCCGATGGAACACTACCTATCTCACTTTTTGAGGCTACAATAACCTTCATTCCTAAACCACACAAAGACCCTACAAGGAAAGAGAATTTCAGACCAATCTTTTTAATGAACATTGATGCAAAAATACTCAAAAAAAAAATCCTTGCAAACAGAATCGAAGAACACATCAAAACAACCATTCACCATGATCAAGTAGGCTTTATTCCTGGGATGCAGGGATGCTTTAATATACAGAAATCTATCAATGTAATCCACTATATAAATAAAGTCAAAGAAAATAATCACATGGTCATCTCACTAGATGCTGAGAAAGGATTTGACAAAATTCAACACCCCTTCATGTTAAAAGTCTTCGAAAGAACAGGAATCCAAAACCCATACTTAAACATTATACAAAGCAATATACAGCAAACCAACAGCCAACACCAAACTTAACAGTAGGAAACTTGAAGCAATCCTACTAAAATCAGGGACTCGACAAGGCTGCCCACTCTCCCCTTACTTATTCAACATAGTACTGGAAGTCCTGGCCAGAGCAATTAGACAGCAAAAGGAAATCAAAGGGATAGAAATTGGAAAGAAAGAAGTAAAATCATTAATGTTTGCAGATGACATGATAGTGTACTTAAGTGACAGCCAAAATTCCACCAGAGAACTTTTACAGCTGATAAACTAGTTTATAAAGTGGCTGGATATAAAATTAACTCAAATAAACCAGTAGCCTTCCTCTACTCAAAAGACAAATATGTGGAGAAAGATATTAGGAAAAAGAAACCCTTCACAATAGTCACAAACAATATGAAATACCTTGGTGTGATTCTAACTAAGCAAGTGAAGGACCTGTATGACATGAGCTCAAACCTCTAAAGAAGGAAGTCAAGGAAGATCTCAAAAATGGAAAGACGCCCCCCCCCCATTTTCATGGATTGGAAGGATCAACATTTTAAAAATGGCCATCTTACTGAAAGCAATCTACAGATTCAATTCACTCCCCATCAAAATTCCAACCCAATTCTTCATAGAGTTGTAAAGAGCAATGTGCAATTTCCTTTGGAATAACAAAAGACCTAGAATAGCGAAATCCATCATCAACAACAAGAAAACATCTAGGAGAAACGCTATCCCTGACCTCAAGCTATATTATAAGGCAATTGTGCTAACAACTGCATGATACTGATTAAGAGATAGGCCCATGGATCAATGGAATAGAATAGAAGATCCAGAAATGAGCCCTCACATATGGTCACTTGATTTTTGACAATGGAGCTGTAACATTCAGTGGAGAAAGGAATGTCTCTTCAACAACTGGTTTTGGTCCAACTGGCACTCAGCATGTAGAAGAATGAAAATAGACCCTTTCTTATCTCCTTGTACAAAGCTCAAGTGCAAGTGGATCAAAGATCTCCACATTAAACTAGGTACACTAAAATTATTAGATGAGAAATTAGGGAAAACCTTGGAACAGATAGGCAAGGGGAAAAATGTCCTGAACAGAACACTAATAGCTCGTGCTCTAAGGTCACATATTGACAAATGGGACTTAATGAGATTTCAAAGATTTCGTAAGGCTAAGAACACTGTCAAGAAAACAAAACAGCAGCCAACAGAGTGGGAAATTATCTTTACCAACCCCACATCAAATAGAGTCCTAATAGCCAAGTTATACAAAGCACTCAAGAACCTAGACAACAGAGAATCAAACAACCCTATTTAAAAATGGGGTACAGAGTTAAACAAAATATTCTTAATTGAGGAATATCAAATGGCTGAGAAGCATCTAAGGAAGTCCTTGATATCATTAGCAATCATGAAAATGCAAATTAAAACAACCCTGAGTTTCTACCTCACACCAGCCAGAGTGGCCAAGATCCAAAACTCAGATGACAATAGATGCTGGCAAAGATGTGGAGAAAGAGGAACACTTCTCCACTGTTGGTGGGGCTGTAAATTGGTACAACCACTTTGGAAATCAGTCTGGCGATTCCTCAGAAAATTGGACATAGTACTACCTGAAGACCCAGTTATTCAACTTCTGGGCATATACCCCAGAGAAGCTCCAACTTACAACAAAGATACATGCACCACAATGTTCATGGCAGCCCTATTTATAATAGACAGAAGCTGGAAAGAACCCAGATGTCCTTCAGTAGATGAATGAATGATAAAATTTTGGTATATTTACTTATATTTATTTACATATATTTATATTATATAATATATTATATATATATTATATATTTATATTATATATATTATATATTATACTTATATTTATTTACATATATTTATATATGCAGTACTTCTCAGCTATCAGAAACAATGACTTTATGAAATTCTTAAGAAAATGGATACATCTAGAGAATTATCATTCTGAGTTAGGTAACCCAGTCACAAAAGAACAGACATAATATGCAGTCACTGATAATTGGATACTAACCCCAGAAAGCTCTCAACACCCTAGAAACAACTCACAGACTATATGAAGTTCATGAAACAAAAAAGAAAGAAAATTTTAAAAAAACATTATGCTTAATCTTTACACACCAAAAAAATTTTTTTTGACTAATTCCATGTTACATCTTGTTTTACATGTACTTTATGCTCATAGTAACTAGTAAGATCTTAATGAACACTATCAAACCTTTAAGAAAAAACCAAGCACTGACAAAAATGTATTCGTATACTTTTATGCAAAAATGCTTAAAATCTGCACATTTATCTTTGCCTTTTAAAATAAAGTGTTCAATTAGAGAAAAAAAACAAAAATAGTGAAGATATTAAAGAACATAGGGACTTAGGAAAATGGACTGGTTGCATTTTAGATATGAGAAAGACCATTGCAATGTGAGGGCATTTGTAGTCACCGAGATACATTACTATGAATATGTTTATGAGAGAATTCTCTAAAATGGTTTAATTGGGGGATTATTATAAATATTGATAAACATTGAGTGTAGGTAGTTTTAGGGTGCAAGATTTACAAAACTGAAAAAGTAGACATGAATTGAACATCAGTATTTAGTTTTCTAGTTTCTAACTGTAGATTTAGTGCTGACCCATCATCTTACTCCCTCTTATATGCCTTCCTGCTACAATTGACAACATCTTGTCTTGAAGTAAGAGTAAAAATAAACTCTCCTTTTTTTAAAAAAAAAAAAAAAAAGGTCTGGTTATCTTGTTTACAACCTTGGTGTCCATCTTTTTAAAAGGTTTCCATACTATGGCTTCTTCTGTGCTTCCAGAGAAATATTGAGTCAAGTCTTCAAGAACCCAAGAAATTTAGAAATGTCAAACAACCTTTGTACTGATCACCAACATTCAACCTAGGATTTAAAATCATTTTTTAAAACCCATAGATATTTTACTACATTTTATTTAAGTATATTATTGTCTTGAGCTCATGTTTTAGGGAAAAAGCTATATTTATATATCAATTTTACTTGAAATAGAAAAAATAAGAACATCTAAAAATTAAATAGAATGCACAATGCATGCATCTCCATGTACTCATTTCCTGGCTTCATCACCTCTCAGTCCAAAGCTAATTTTGTTCCATTATATTCCTTATTATTTATGGTAATTTGTGCATATAAGAAATAAATCAAACAGCATTTTGTTTAGTTTCATCAATAAATTCTTCTTTTAGGTAACTCTAAAAAACAAGTATATTTAAAACAAACAATTCACTTAACCGCTGAGCCATCTCTCCAGTCCATACAAATCAGTAGCCTTCCTATACTCAAAGGACAAACATGTGGAGAAAGAAATTAGAGAAAAGGTACCCTTCACAATTGTCACAAAAACTATGAAATAACTTGGTGTGACTCTAACTAAGCAAGTGAAGGACCTGTACAACAAGAACTTCAAACCTCTAAAGAAGGAAATTGAGGAGGATCTCAGAAAATGGAAAGATCTCCCTTGCTCATGGATTGGAAAGATCAACATTTTAAAAATGGCCATCCTACCAAAAGAAATCTACAGATTCAATGCAATCTCCATCAAAATTCCAACACAGTTCTTCATGGAATTGGAAAGATCAATGTGCAATTTCATATGGAACAACAAAAGACCTAGAATAGTGAAATCCATCCTCAACAACAAGAAAACATCTGCAGGAATCACTATCCCTGACCTCAAGCTATACTACAAGGCAATTGTGCTGAAAACTGCATGGTACTGGTACAGAAATAGGCATGTGGATCAATGGAATAGAATAGAAGATCCAGAAATGAGCCCTGAAATATATGGTCACCTGATTTTTGATTAAGGAGCCATAAACATTCAATGGAAAAAAGACAGCCTATTCAACAAATGGTGCTGGTCCAACTGGCACTCAGCATGCAAAAGAATGAAAATAGACCCTTTCTTATCTCCTTGTACAAAGCTCAAGTGTAAGTGGATCAAAGATCTCCACATTAAACCAGATATTCTGAAACTATTAGACGAGAAAGTAGGGAAAACTTTAGAACATATAGGCATAGGAGAAAATTTTCTGAACAAAACACCAATGGCTCAAGCTCTAAGGTCAAAGATTAACAAATGGGACTTAATGAGATTGCAAAGTTTCTGTAAGGCCAAGGACATTGTCAAGAAAACAAAACGGCAGCCAACAGAATGGGAAAAGATTTTTACCAACTCCACATCAGATAGAAGCCTAATATCTAAGGTATACAAAGAACTCAAAAAGCTAGACACCAGAGAATTAAATAACCCTATTAAAAAATGGGGTACAGAGCTAAACAAAACGTTCTCAATTGAGGAATATCGAATGGCTGAGAAATATCTGAGGAAGTGCTCGACATCCTTAGCCATCAGGGAAATGCAAATCAAAACAACCCTGAGATTCCACTTCATACCAGTCAGATTGGCCAATATCTAAAACTCAGATGATACCAGATGCTGGAGAGGTTGTGGAGAAAGAGGAACACTTCTCCATTGTTGGTGGGGTTGTAAACTGATACAACCACTCTGGAAATCAGTCTGACGATTCCTCAGAAAATTGGACATAGTACTACTTGAAGATCCAGCTATTCCACTCTGGGCATATACCCCAGAGACACTCCAATATACAACAAAGATACATGTACCACAATGTTCATAGCAGCTCCTTTTATAATAGCCAGAAGCTGGAAAGAACCCAGATGTCATTCAGTAGATGAATGGCTACAAAAATTGTGGTACATTTTCACAATGGATTACTACTCAGCTATCAGAACAATGACTTAACCAAATTCTTATGAAAATGGTTGCATCTAGAGAATATCATCCTGAGTGAGATAACCCAGTCACAAAAGAACAAACATAATATGCAATCACTGATAGTGGGATGCTAACCCCAGAGGCTCAGACTGCCCCAGAAACAACTCACAGACTCTGTGAAGTTCAAAAATAAAAGAAAACAAAACAAAACAAACAAAAAAAAAACATGCTCAATCCTTCCACTCCAAGAAAACATTGACTAATTCCGGTTTACATCCTGTTTTACATGTACTTTTTGCTCATTGTAACTAGTAAGACCTTAATGCAGAGTATCAAACCTTAAAATAAAAGAAAAAAAAAAGCCAAGCCTTGACAAAAATGTATTTGTATACATTTATGCAAAAATGTTTAAAATTTTTTTCTTTTATCTTTGTTTTTTAAAATAAAGTTTAAAAAAACAAAAAAAACAGATGTATTATATGTTTTTGAAATGTATTTTTGGAAATGGGTATTTAAAGCAGTCTTAATAACAAGTTGAAAGATTTTATCTATGAGAACACAGTAAAATGTTTTTTATACAAGACTTTATAAGGTTTTTGAATCACAGCAGCAGTAGAGATTGCTTTGCTTGGATCTAGTCACAGCCAGTTTAGGAGGAAGGGATGGTCTATGAAGGCGTGGGATGGAGACTGTTATCTCTTATCAGGGCAATACAGCAAGGAGGTACCTAAATCTTCATTTTATAAATATCAATGGTTTCTTCTTTGATACAAGAGAAAGGAATGGAAAGATAGAGACCCTTTTAAATGCCTGCTTTAAGGGACAGTGTATAGTGTGTGTCAAGTAAATTGGGCCTGAGAAGAGCTTTGTCAAAATATATGTACCCATGGCTGCATATGGAGCTTCTGACCAACATGGGTTGGAGATCAGCTCATGTGATCAAAGCTTAAGGATCCCTGGGCCTGCAGGGTTCTAGATGCCAGCACAAAGTCTGACCTGGGGAAGCTGTAAACTGAGGCTGGAGGAAAAGGTGGAAATTGGCTTCCTATGTCTGATGGAGTAAGGCCTGCCATGTGTGGCCTGAGTGGACTCTCAGTAACAATGTAAGGAATAAAGGAATTGAAAGGTAAAAAATGACAGCTTCTTTTAGAACCAGTAAGGTAATGCAAATGCACCTCTTTCTCACTGGTATGAGAAAAACATTCTGTGCAGAGAAGGGTGTCAGTAACAATGTGGATAATTGTGTGGAACCTTAGAATATTTTCTGAAAGAGAGGATGGTATGGATGGTTAGATTTAGATTAGTTTTCATAGTTTGTATTCCTTCTTGTTTAAGTACGTTCCCCAGGAAAATCAAATTACATCAGAGTCTCATAATGCAGAATGAGAAACTTCTTGCTGTTTTAATCCATTTTGTAATCTAAATTATTTATTGAGCTGAAGCCTGATGACCAAGGAGAACACACAAATAAAAGCATAAGACAAGGAAGAAAAATTACTTTCAGCTTCCATATTCTTAGTGTTTTTCGTAATTTAATAATATCTTTGAGCGTTAAATTATTTGTAGCTACCGAAACAAAGAACAAACAAGAAGCTCTCACAAACAGACAGTGAGGAAAGTTTGCACAAAGACCTGTATCCACTTTGGGACATCAGAATATGAACAGGATGTTAATGACAGGTGTCTGTCTCTTATGGTTGGAGTATTGTAATTCAGTCTCATAATTAGTTTTCGTCTCCTAAGAACTAGTGTTTCTCTGAAAGATGGTTTCACTTGAGCAGAGAGCAATGATAAGCTGAAAGTTAGTAAAGAACTCCTCAGATTTCTTCAGGGTTACCACTTAAATTTACTTTCTAAAGCAAAATAGTCTAAATGTTCAGACAGTTGCTGTTTATGAAAGATGAGAAGGTGGTTTCTTTAAAAACACGTGTTTCAAGTGGATTCCTCTTTTACAAGGGTGCTCTCTTCTGGCCCCCGAGGATATTGCATGAACATACAGCTTAACTACATAAGTAAAGCTAAAAATAAGTCTTTAAAACATAGAAAGGAATAGCATCAGAAGTCACATAATGGCTCTTTAATATCATCAGTTAGGATTCTTGTGACTAATTTGTTAGAAATCCCAAAGAACAAACAAGTTAACTTTGATTGTGTAATGATAGAGATGCAATAAAGGCTTGATGCATGCCAATTCATCTACTCTTTGCACACATTTTCCTTCTATAAGTTTCCTCTGGATTCTACATTCAATTTGAAGATTCAGTACCTAAGCAGTGCCAAACAGTGAAAACCCCAACTTTTTGGTTTTATCTATCAGGCAATTTTATCCTACCCAGTGTTGTGTGTTCAAATTAAGTTCTAGATTCTCACTTTATCTAACATAACTGTTATTTTCACTTGTAATTTCAATAGGTAGGTGACTAGTGTAATTTGAATCAGAGATATAATTATCTGTCTTTCAATGCTGCAATAATTAGTATGATTAAAAGCATGGGATTTTATTTATTTTTTAATTTTAAAATTTTTTAATTGAACAATTTATTTTAAAAAACAAAGATAAATTACAGATTTTAAAAGCATTTTTGCATAAAAGTATATGAATACATTATTGTCAGTACTTGTTTTTTAAAAGGTTTGATACTAGGAATTAAAATTTTACTAGTTACAATTACCATAAAGTACATGTAAAACAAGATGTAACCTAGAAATAGTCAAAGTTTTCTTGGTGTGTAAAAATTAAGCATAAGGATATATCATCCTTTTTTGGGGGACTTTGTTTTTTTTGAACTTCATATAGTCTGTGAGTTGTTTCTGGGGTTTTTAGGGCTTTCTGGGGTTAGTATCCAATTATCACTGACTGAATATTATGTCTTCTTTTGTGTCTGGGTTATCTCACTCAGGATGATATTATCTAGATGTATCCATTTTCTTAAGAATATCATAAAGTCATGTTTCTGATAGATGAGTGTACTACATTGTGTAAATATACCACAATTTTTGTATTCATTCATCTAATGAAGGACATCTGGGTTCTTTCCAGCTTCTGGCTACTATAAATAGGGCTGCTATGAACATTGTGGTGCATGTGACTTTGTGTTAGGTTAAAGCATCTCTGGGGTATGTACACAGAAGTGGAATAACTGGGTCTTCAGGTAGTACTATGTCCAATTTTCTGAGGATCTGCCAGACTGATTTCCAGAGTGATTATACCAGTTTACAAATCCACCAACAGTGGAGAAGTGTTCCGCTTTCTCTGAATCCTCCCCAGTTTCTGCTGTATTCTGAAATTTTGGTCTTAGCCATTCTGACTGGTGGAAGGTGGAATCTCAGGGTTGTTTTGATTTGCATTTCCCTGATCATTAAGGATGTCGAGCACTTCTTTAGATACTTCTCCACCATTCGATATTCCTCAATTGAGAAATTTTGTTTAGCTCAGTACCCAAGTTTTTAATAGGGTTGTTTAAATCTCTGGTGTCTAACTTCTTCAGTTCTTTGTATACCTTGGATATTAGGCCTCTATCTGATTTGGAGTTGGTAAAGATCTTTTCCCAATCTGTTGTCTGATGATTTGTTTTCTTGACAGTATCCTTAGCCTTACAGAAACTTTGCAATATCATTAGTTCCCAATTGTCAGTATTTGACCTTAGAGCATGAGCCATTTGTGTTCTGTTAAGGAAATATTCTCCTGTGCCTATGTATTCTAAGGTTTTTCCTATTTTCTTTTCTAATAGCTTCAGTGTACCTAGTTTAATGTGGAGATCTTTAATCCACTTGCTCTTGAGCTTTGTACAAGAAGATAAGAAAGGGTCTATTTTCATTTTTCTGCATGCTGAGTGCCAGTTGGACCAACACCATTTGTTAAAAAGGCTGTCCTTTTTCCACTGAATGTTTATAGTTTCTTTGTCAAAAATCAAGTGACCATATATGTGAGGGTTTATTTCTGGATCTTATATGCTATTCCATTGATGGACGTGCATATCACTGTACCAGTACCATGCAGTTTTTAGTAAAATTGCTTTGTAAAATAGCTTGAGGTCAGGGATGGTGATTCCTGCAGATGTTTTCTTGTTGTTGAGGATGAATTTCACTATTCTAGGTCCTTTGTTATTCCAGATAAAATTGCACATTGCTCTTTCCAACTCTATGAAGAAATGGGTTGGAATTTTGATGGGGATTGCACTGAATCTGTAGATTCCTTTGGTAAGATGGCCATTTTTATAATGTTGATCCTTCCAATCAATGAGCATGGGAGATCTTTCTAATAATTTTATATTCAGCCACTTTACTGAACTTGTTTATCAGGTGTAGAAGTTCTCTGGTGGAATTTTTGGGGTCACTTAAGTACACTATCATGTCATCTGCGAACAGTAATGTTCTTACTTCTTCCTTTTTAATTTGTATCCCCTTGATCTCCTTTTGCTGTCTAATTGCAGCAACCAGGACTTCCAGTACTATGTTAAATAGGTAGGGGGAGAGTGGGCAGCCTTGTTGAATCAAAGATTATACTGGAATTGCTTCAAGATTCCCACTGTTAAGTTTGGTGTTGGCTGTTGGTTTGCTGTATATTGCTTTTATTATGTTTAGGTATGGGCCTTGGATTCCTGTTTTTCCAAGACTTAACCTGAAGGAGTGTTGAATTTTGTCAAATGCTTTCTCATCATCTAGTGAGATGACCATGTGTTTTTTTTCTTTGAGTTTGTTTATATGGTGCAATACGTTAATGGATTTCCATATATTAAACCATCACTGCATCCCAGGGATGAAGCCTACTTGATCATGGTGAATGATCATTTTGATGTGTTCTTGTATTTGGTTTGCAAGGATTTTGGTTGAGTACTTTTGCATCAATGTTCATAAGTGAGATTGGTCTGAAGTTCTCTTTCCTTGTAGGGTCTTTGTGTGGTTTAGGAATGAGGGTTATTTTAGACTCAAAAAATGAGTTAGGTAGTGTTCCATCTGACTCTCTTTTGTGGAATAGTTTGGAGAATATTGGTATTAGATCATCAACAAATGTTTGAAAGAATTCTGCACTGAACCCATGTGGACCTGGACTATTTTTGGTTTTGAGGCTTTTGATGACTGCTTCTATTTCTTTAGGTGTTATGGGATTATTTAGATGGTTTACCTGGTTCTGGTTTAGCTTTAGTATCTGGTATCTGTCTAGAAATTCATCCATTTCCTCCAGGTTTTCCACATTTGATGGGTATTGGCTTTTGTAATAGGATCTGATGATTTCTTGAATTTCCTCAGTTTCAATTTTATGTCTCCACTTTCATTTCTGATTTTATTAATGTGGATAGTCTCTCTTTGCCCTCTAGTTAGTCTGGCTAAAGGTTTATCAATCTTGTTAATTTTCTCAAAGAACCAACTCTTGGTTTTGTTGATTCTTTGAATGGTTCTTTTTGTTTCTTTTGGTCAATTTCTGCTCTGAGTTTGATTAGTTCTTGCCATCTACTCCTCTTGTCTATATCTGCTTCCTTTTGCTATAGAGCATTCAACTGTGCTGTCAAGTTGCTAATTTATGCTCTCTCCAGTCTCTTTTTGGAAGCACTCAGAGCTATGAGTTTTCCACTTAGTGCTGCTTTCATTGAATTTCATGGGTTTGGATAAGTTGTATTATCATTTTCATTAAATTCTAGAAAATCTTTAATTTCTTTCTTTATTTCTTCTTTGACCATGCTATCGTTTAATAGAGCATTGTTTTGTTTCCATGTGTATATGGACTTGTGGTGTCTTTGTTGTTATTGAAGACCAGCCTTAGACTATTGTGATCTGATGGAATATATGAGAATATTTCAATCTTCTTATATCTATTGAGGATTGTTTTGTGACCAATTATATGGTCAATTTTTGAGAAGGTGCCATGAGGTGCTATTCTTTTATGTTAGGATGAAATGTTCTGTAAATGTCTATTAATTCCAATTGGTTCATAACATCTGCTAGTTTCACTGCATCCTTGTTTAGTTTCTGTTTCCATGATCTGTCCATTGGTGAGAGAGGGGTGTTGAAGTTTCTCACTATTATTGTGTGGGATGCAATGAATTTTTTGAGCTTTTCTAGGGTTTATTTTATGAATATGGGTACTCTTGTATTTGGAGCATATATGTTAATGAGTGAGAGTTCCTCCTGACAAATTGTCCGTGTAATGTATAAAGATTGTTCTTCCTTATCTATTTTGACAAGTTTTGTTTGAAAATCTACTTTATTCCATATTAGAATGGCTATTCTAGCTTGCTTCTTGGTGCTGTTTGCAAGGACGTTTTTTTCCCAACCTTTTACTCGAAGATACTGTGACCCCAAAAATTCCACCAGAGAACTTTTACAGCTGATAAACAAGTTCAGCAAAGTGGCTGGATATAAAAAACTCAAACAAATCAGTAGCCGTCCTCCACTCAAAGGACAAATATGTGGAGAAAAAAAATAGGGAAAGAATACCCTTCACAATAGTCACAAACAATATGAAATACCTTGGTGTGACTCTAACCAATTGAAGGACCTGTGTGAAAAGAACTTCAAACCTCTAAAGAAGGATATTGAGAAAGATCTCAGAAAATGGAAAGATCTCCCATGCTCATGGATTGCAAGGATCAACATTTTAAAAATGGCCATCTTACCAAAAGCAATCTACACATTCAATGCATTCCTCATCACAATTCCAACCCAATTCTTCATAGAGTTGAAAGAGCAATGTGCAATTTCATCTGAAATAACAAAAGACCTAGAATAGCAAAATTCATCCTCAACAACAAGAAAACATCTGCAGGAATCACCATCCCTGACCTCAAGCTATTTTACAAGGCAATTGTGCTAAAAACTTCATGGTACTTGTCCTAAAATAGGCACGTGGATCAATGGAATAGAATAGAAGATCCAGAAATGAACCCTCACATATATGGTCACTTGATTTTTGACAAAGAAGCTGTAAACTTTCACTGGAAAAAGACAGCCTCTTCAACAAATGGTATTGGTCCAACTGGCACTCAGCATGCAGAAGAATGAAAATAGATCCATCCTTATCTCCTTGTACAAAGCTCAAGAGCAAGAGGATCAAAGATCTCCACATTAAACCAGGTACACTGAAATTATTAAATGAGAAATTATGGGAAACCTTAGAACAAGAGAAAATCTCCTGAATAGAACATCAATGGCTCCTGCTATAAGGTCAACGATTGAAAATGGGACTTAATGAGATTGCAAAGTTTCTGTAAGGCTAAGGACATTGTCAAGAGAACAAAATGGCCACCAACAGAGTAGAAAAAGATCTTTACCAATCCCACATCTAATAGAGGCCTAATATCCAAGGTATACAAAGAATTCAAGAAGTTAGATACCAGAGAACTAAACAACCCTATTAAAAATGGGGTACAGAGCTAAACAAAAAGTTCTCAGTTGAGAAATATCAAATGACTTAGAAGCATCTCAGGAAGTCCTCGAGATAATTAGCCATCAGGTAAATGCAAATCAAAACAACCCTGAGATTCTACCTCACACCAACCAGAATGGCTAAGATCAAAAATTCAGATGACAGCAGATGCTGGTGAGGATGCAGAGAAAGAGGAACACTTCTCCAATGTTGGTGGGGTTATAAACTGGTACAACCACTCTGGAAATCAGTCTGGCAATTCCTCAGAAAATTGGACATAGTACTACCTGAAGACCTAGTTATTCCACTCCTGTTCCTAGTGGCGGGAAGTGTGGGCACGTGACAATATCCTAGTAAAGTTCCTACATACAACAAAGGCACATGCACCACAGTGTTCATAGCAGCCCTATTTATAATAGCCAGAAGCTGGAGAGAACCCAGTTGTCCTTCAGTAGATGAATGGATACAAAAATTGTAGTATATTTACACAATGGAGTACTACTCAACTATCAGAAACATGACTTTATAAAATTCTTAAGAAAATGGATGCATCTAGAGAATATCATCCTGAGTGAGACAACCCAGTCACAAAAGAATAGACATAATATGCAATCACTGATAATTGGCTTCTAACCCCAGAAATCTCAGAACACCCCAGAAACAACTCACGAACTATATGAAGTTCAAGAAAAAACAAAGGACAAAAAAAAAAATAAAAGAAAATCTAAAACCATTAGGCTTAATCCTTACACAGCAAGAAAATCCTTATACTACTAATTTCAGTTTACATCTTGTTTTACATGTACTTTATGCTTATTGTAACTAATAAGATCTTAATGCACGCTCTGAAACCTTTAAAAAGAAGTATTGACCAAAATGTATTTGTATCCTTTTATGTAAAATGCTTAAAATCTCCTCATTTGTCTTTGTTTTTTTAAAATAAAGTTGTTCAATTTTTAAAAAAAGTATAATAGCTGGCCCATTATGATCAGGTGGTTATTTTTTTATAAGTGGTTTTATGGCAAAGCTCTCTAATAATATCTAAAATATCTTCCTTAGCATTTAGAATATAGTATAGCATTTATGATTACTAAAACCTGCTAGATTTTCATTCACATTTTTATTTATTCATTTGTTTAAATATTTGAAAGCATTTGTTTACTTGTTTTGTGTGGCTCTAAGAGAAGGAGAGGAAATGCATTGTTCAGCAGAGTACTTGTGAGAGAGTCAGAGGACAACTCACAGGATTCAGGTCGCATATTAGGTTCCTTATGGTTTTGAATGAATCAAATATCAACTAGTCAAATATGGGCTTTTGGTCCCAGGGATCAAACTCAAGTCATCAAGCTCCTCAGGCAAATGCCTTTATCTACTATCAACTTAGTGGCCTCTCAGAATTTTAATGCTATCAGTTTAACTTTGTATGAAAAAAGCACTCATCTATTTTTGTCTATTAGTCTAATTTATTGCTCAGTATGGGGAATTTGTGTGGAATGTCTACCTTGACATTAATATATTTTCCAAAAACATTTAATTCAACAATCAAGAAGGCAGGTAAATATTGAATATTCTTTTTTTTTTTTCTTTTTTGTTCTTTTTTTCTCTCCTATTGTTTTCTTTTTTCAGGTTTTAGGCTTTATTTTTTTAACTTTATTTTAAAAAACAAGTTAAATGTACAGATTTTTAAGCATTTTTGCATAAAAGTATACAAATACATTGTTATAAGGTTGTAATTAAGTATTTGTGGGTATGTATACATACACATATGAATATATGTAACAATAATATAGGAAAAGAGGTTATTAATTTGAGCAGATATGACAGAAACTGGGAGGGGCTGTAGGAAAAAAGAGGGATGTGATACAGTTCTATTTAAATAAAAATTTATTCTTTTTGCGGTTTTTTTTTTTGGGGGGGGGTCTTCACACAGTCTGTGGGATGTTTCTGGGGTATTTTTTTTTCTTTTTTTTCCTACAACTTTATATTAAAAAATGAGAAATACATGTACAGATTATTAAAAGCATCTCAGCACAAAACTATATGAATATATTTTGTCAGTACTCGATTTTTTAAAGGTTTTACAGTATTCATTGAAATCTTACTAATTACAATAATGATGAAGTTTATGTAAAACAAAATGTAACATGGAAATAGTCAAAGTTTTCTTGGTGTGTATAGATTAAACATAATGATATTTAAGTACCAAAAATTGCCACAAGGCTATATTCTTAGCTCTTGAGTAATTAATGATTTAAAGTCAAGGTATAGCCAACTCTGACAGGGTACTATATACATATTGGGTTTTTTTTTTTAAACGACTTTATTTTACAAAACAAAGATAAATGTACAGATTTTAAACATTTTTTGCTTAAAATTATACTTTTTGGTCAGTACTGTTTTTTCAGATATTAAAATAATTTTTCACATAAAACCATGTGAATATATATTTTTTTAGTCAGTACTTAATTTTTTTCAAGGGCCCGACAGTACGCATTGAAAACCCAATAGTTACAATAAGCGTAAAGTACATGCAAAACAAAACGAAACATGGAAACAGTCAAAGTCTTCTTGTTTGTAAATATATGTATATTTTTTTGTTTTCTTTATTTCTTGGACTTCATACAGTCTGTGAGTTGTTTCTGAGGGAGTGCAAGCCTCTGGGGTTAGCATCCCACTATCAGTGACTGCATATTATGTCTGTTCTTTTGTGACTGGGTTATCTCACTCAGGATGATATTCTCTAGATGCAGCCATTTCTTAAGAATTTGGTTAAGTCATTGTTTCTGGTGGCTGAGTAGTATTCCATTGTGTATATGTACCACAATTTTTGTATCCATTCATCTTCTGAAGGACATCTGGGTTCCTTCCAGCTTCTGGCTATTATAAATAGAGCCGCTATGAACATTGTGGTGCATATATCTTTGTTGTGAATTAAAGTGTCTCTGGGGTATATGCCCAGAAGTGGAATAGCTGGGTCTTCAGGTAGTACTATATCCAATTTTCTGAGGTATCACCAGACAGATTTCCAGAGTGGTTGTATTAGCTTGCAACCCCACCAACAGTGGAAAAGTGTTCCTCTCTCTCCGCAACCTCGCCAGCATCTGCTGTCATCTGAGTTTTGGATCTTGGCCAATCTGACTGGTATGAGGTGGAATCTCAGGGTTGTTTTGATTTGCATTTCCCTGATGGCTAAAGATGTAGAGCACTTCCTCAGATGTTTCTCGGCCATTCGGTGTTCCTCAACTGAGAACGTTTTGTTTAGCTCTGTACCCCATTTTTTAATAGGGTTATTTGATTCTCTGGTGTCTAGCTTTTTGAGTTCCTTGTACACCTTGGATATTAGGCCTCTATCTGATGTGGTGTTGGTAAAGATCTTTTCCCATTCTGTTGGTTGCCGTTTTGTTTTCTTGAAGATGTCTTTAGCCTTACAGAAACTTTGCAATCTCATTAAGTCCCATTTGTTAATCTTTGACCTTAGAGCTTGAGCCATTGGTGTTTTGTTCAGGAAATTTTCTCCTGTACCTATGTGTTCTAAGGTTTTCCCTACTTTCTCATCTAATAGTTCCAGTGTATCTGGTTTAATGTGGAGATCTTTGATCCACTTACACTTGAGCTTTGTACAAGGAGATAAGAACGGGTCTATTTTTATGCTTTTGCATGCTGAGTGCCAGTTGGACCAGCACCATTTGTTGAATAGGCTGTCCTTTTTCCATTGAATGTTACTGATCCTTTGTCAGAAATCAGGTGACCATATACATGAGGGCTCATTTCTGGATCTTCTATTCTATTCCATTGATCCACTTGCCTATTTCTGTACCAGTACCATGCAGTTTTCAGCACAATTGTCTTGTAATATAGCTTGAGGTCAGGGAAAGTGATTCCCGCAGATGTTTTTTTGTTGTTGAGGATGGATTTCGCTATTCTAGGTCTTTTGTTATTCCATATGAAATTGCACATTGACCTTTCCAATTCCATGAAGAACTGGGTTGGAATTTTGATGGGGATTGCATTGAGTCTGTAGATTGCTTTTGGTAGGATGGCCATTTTTAAGATGTTGATTTTTCCAATCCATGAGCATGGGAGATCTTTCCATTTTCTGAGATCCTCCTCAATTTCTTTCTTTAGAGGTTTGAAGTTCTTGTCATACAGGTCCTTCACTTGCTTAGTTAGAGTCACACCAAGGTATTTCATAGTTTTTGTAACGATTGTGAAGGGTACCTTTTCCCTAATTTCTTTCTCCACATGTTTGTCCTTTGAGTACAGGAAGGCTACTGATTTGTTTGAGTTAATTTTGTATCCAGCCACTTTGCTGAACTTGTTTATCAGCTGTAGGAGTTCTCTGGTGGAATTTTTGGGGTCACTCAAGTACACTATCATGTCATCGGCAAAGAGTGATGTTTTTATCTCTTCCTTTCCGATTTGTATCCCCTTGATCTCCTTTTGCTGTCTAATTGCTCCAGCCAGGACTTCCAGTACTATGTTGAATAGGTAGGGGGAGAGTGGGCAGCCTTGTCGAGTCCCTGATTTTAGTGGCATTGCTTCAAGTTTCTTGCCATTAAGTTTGATGTTGGCTGTTGGTTTGCTGTATATTGTTTTTATTATGTTTAAGTATGGGCCATGGATTCCTGTTCTTTCCAGGACTTTTAACATGAAGGGGTGTTGGATTTTGTCGAATGCTTTCTCAGCGTCTAGTGAGATGACCATGTGATTTTGGTCTTTGAGTTTGTTTATATGGTGGATTACGTTGATGGATTTCCTTATGTTAAACCATCCCTGCATCCCAGGGATGAAGCCTACTTGGTCATGATGAATGATCGTTTTGATGTATTCTTGGATTCGGTTTGCAAGGATTTTGTTGAGTATTTTTTGCATCAATGTTCATAAGTGAGATTGGTCTGAAGTTCTCTTTCCTTGTAGGGTCTTTGTGTGGTTTAGGTACGAGGGTTATTGTAGCCTCAAAAAAATGAGTTGGGTAATATTCCATCTGATTCTATCTTTTGGAATAGTTTGGTGAGTATTGGTGTTATATCCTCAATAAAAGTCTGATAAAATTCTGCACTGAACCTGTCTGGACCTGGGCTTTTTTTGGTTGGGAGGCTTTTGATGACTTCTATTTCTTTAGGTGTTATAGGGTTATTTAGATGGTTTACTTGGTCTTGGTTTAACTTTGGGACCTTGTATCTGTCTAGGAATTCATCCATTTTCTCCAGATTTTCCAATTTTGTAGAGTATAAGTTTTTGTAATAGGATCTGATGATTTCTTGAATTTTCTCAGTTTCAGTTGTTATGTCCCCACTTTTCTTTCTGATTTTGTTAATTTGGATATTCTCTCTTTGCCCTCTAGTTAGTCTGGCTAGGGGTTTATCAATCTTGTTGATTTTCTCAAAGAACCAACTCTTGGTTTTGTTGATTCTTTCAATGGTTCTTTTTGTTTCTATTTGGTCAATTTCTGTCCTAAGTTTGATTATTTCTTGCTGTTTACTCCTCTTGGGTGTATCTGCTTCCTTTTTTTCTAGAGCTTTTAGCTGTGCTGTCAAGTTGCTTATGTATGCTCTCTCCAGTTTCTTTTTGGAAGCACTCCGAGCTATGAGTTTTCCTCTCAGTACTGCTTTCATTGCATCCCAAGGTTTGAGTATGTTGTGTTTTAGTTTTTATTGAATTCTAGAAAATCCTTGATTTCTTTCTTTATTTTTTCTTTGACCTTGCTATCGTTTAACAGAGCCTTGTTTAGTTACCATGTGTATTTGGGCTTTTTGTTGTCTTTGTTGTTGTTAAAGACCAGCCTTAGACCATGGTGATCTGAGAGGATGCATGGGAGTATTTCAACCTTCTTATATCTATTGAGGCTCATTTCGTGACCAATTATGTGGTTAATTTTTGAGAAGGTAGCATAAGGTGGTGAGAAGAAAGTGTATTTTTTTTAGGATGATATGTTCTGTAGATATCTATTTATTGCTGTTGATTTATAACCTCTGCGAGTTTTACAGTATCCTTGTTGAGTTTTTGTTTCCCAGATCTGTCCATTGGTGAGAGTGGGTATTGAGGTCTACCACTATTACTGTGTGGGTTGCAATGTATTTTTTGAGCTTAAGTAGGGTTTCTTTATGAATATGGGTGCTTTCGTATTTGGAGCATATATGTTAAGGATTGAGAGTTCCTCCTGACAGATTTCCCCTGTAATGAGTAAAAAGTGTCCTTCCTTATCTTTTTTGATAACTTTTGGTTGATAATCTATTTTATTCGATATTAGAAGAGCCATTCCAACTTGCTTCTTGGGGCTGTTTGCTTGGAAGTATTTTTTCTCACCCTTTTACTCTGAGATAGTGTCTGCCTTTCTCTCTGAGATGAGTTTCTTGTATGCAACAAATTGCTGGGTTTTGTTTATGTATCCAGTCTGATAGCCTTTGTCCTTTTATTGGGGAATTGAGTCCGTTTAGTTTATCTTAACAGATATCAAGGAATAGTGGTTGCTGTTTCCTGCTATTTTTGCTTTTGGAGGTTGAATTGTGCCTGTATGTCTTTCTTCTTTTAGTTTTCTAGCTTAGGAGTGTTCTTGTTTTTATTAGGATATAGTTCCCCTCATTGTAATCGGTTTTCCATGTATAATTCATTGTAGTGTTGGATTTGTTGTCAGATATTGTATAAATTTAGTTTTGTCTCTGGAATATCTTCATCTCTCCATCTATGGTGATTGAGAGTTTTGCTGGGTATAGCAGCTTTGACTGGCACCTGTGCTCTCTTAGGGTCTGCTTGATGTCCATCCAGGCTCTTCTAGCTTTCATAGTCTCTGTTGAGCAATCAGGTGTGATTTGATTGGTCTGCCTTTATATGTTACATGACCTTTTTCCTTACTGTTTTTAATGTTTTTTCTTTACTTTGGGCACTTGGCGTTTTGACTATTATGTGTTGGGAGGAGTTTCTTTTCTGATCCAATCTATTTGGAGTTCAGTAGGCTTGTTTTATGCTCTTGGTCATCTCATTCTTAAGGGTAGGGAAGTTTTCTTCTATGATTTTGTTGAAGATATTTACTGTGCCTCTTAGTTGATATTTTTTGCTCTCTTCTATTCCTATTCTCCTTAGGTTTGGTCTTCTCATTGTGTCCTGGATCTGGACATTTTGGGTTAGGTGCTTTTTGGTTTTTGCATCTTCGCTGTCTGTTTTGTCTATGTTTTCAATGTTGTCTTCTGCCCCTGAGATTCTCTCTTCCATCTCTTGTAATCTATTGTAAATGCTTGCATCTGTGACTCCTGATTTCTTTTTTAGGTGCTCTACCTCCAGGGTTATCTCTTTTAGTGTTTTCTTTATTGTGTCAATTTCCGTTTTAAATTCCCTCTTCCATTTTTTCATCTCTTTGGTTCTGTTTTCCTCTAGCTCTTTGAGTTCTTTGAGTGTTTTTCTTGTTTCCTCTTTAAAAGCTTCTGATTCTTTTTTCTTTTCCTCCCGTTCTTGTTTAAGGATCTCTATCATTGTCTTGAGGTATGATTTTAGGTTTGCATCTTCTTTTTCTGGTGTGTTTGGAATTCTGCTGTTTCCTCTGATGGGAGAGCTGGGAACTGGTTTTGCCAGGTTGTCTCGGTTTCCCTGGGGTACGTTCTTTCCCTTTCCACTTGCCATCTTGTTGTCAGTCTTGTGTACCTGGATCACTGCTGGATCACTGCTGATCATTGTGGAGTGTAGTCTGAGTGAGTGTTTCTCACACTGTGCTGTCCCACTGGGAATAGCCTGATGTAGGGTTACTGGTTCCCTGGAGCAAGCTGTGGTAGGGAGGGGGAAGCTGGGGACCGCATGCTGGCTCACTGCTGGCTCACTCGAATATTCTTTTCAAAAATTGTGAGAAAACCAGTAGGTTTGGCAATAGATTTAAAGTTTCATATTAAGTTACCAATTTATATATTTCTGGCTTCTGAGTGAGTGAAATATATGTAGTATGATGACAAATAGTTAAATTTACGATCAGTATTCAAAGTCATCTTTGGCTTTGTCCCTGGCAATACCACTAAATTTCCGTCCTTTGATATTAGAAAGGGAATTTGAGAATTATCTATACATGATTTACCACATTATTCTAATTATCAAATATTTTGCAATGTTATAT
The DNA here is from genome assembly GCF_963924665.1 of Micromys minutus. Taxonomy (NCBI): domain Eukaryota; kingdom Metazoa; phylum Chordata; class Mammalia; order Rodentia; family Muridae; genus Micromys; species Micromys minutus. The sequence goes on along the minus strand of NW_027667286.1, from coordinate 43,609 downwards.
TTGACAATTCTGAGGCTATCATATATTTGCATTGTCATACAACACTGTTTTGGCTAGATGTTGCTTGAGTGAAACAGTTATCACATGATAGTATTACATGACTATCAGAAAAAAGTATAGCATATAATTCAAATCACATTTAATAGGTTCATGAAGCTGTGAGGTTGAGCCAATATGAGTTGGCTTACACTGGTCTAAACAAATGTATCCTAAGCATCCTGGACTCCTATAGCCATGCCTTATCTCATCTTAGACAATTTTATAACCCAACTAAACTTCAGCTCATGGTCAGCTTCCCTCACATTAGACTGAAACTGTTCTCATCACTTCATGGAAATGCAGGTGTAAACAAATAAAAAATAGTGTGGTTATCTTTTAAGCCTCCAGTTGGTCAATATCCTGTTGACTGAAAAGAAGCCATATAGGCAAGCCAAAAGTTAAAACAGTAGGGTATTTTAAAATTATACACAAAGTATTCTGGGAAAAAATGCAGCAGATATGTAGCCATCAGTGTAATCATTATTTTGTACTAACAGACAGAGTTACGAAGTGACATAAATCCTGTGCTGATGGACAGGAGTTATAGTTCCACCATTTGTTTTGTTAACCTGAGTGAATCAGGTCATCATATGGGACTCCCAGTTCTTATATACTTCTAAAACTTCATAATCCTTTCACTCTATAAAACGAAGTTTGAATGAGTTAAATTCTGTTTATCATTTTAATGAAGAACTTTAGAGTAAAGGTCATTGTCTTATCCTCAGTGTCAATCTGACAAATATGACTGGCCAAAACTGACTAGCTAATTTTGACTATAAATCTGCTAATATTTTATAATCACATTCAAACTAATATGCTTCAATTCTTAATTTGATTATGAAACAAGGGGCTGAAGTTTAAGTCCCCCCTTAGGTATTTCTTGAATTTGGGATCATAACTGTTGTATCTTTTGAAGTATGCAATGTGTCAGTATACTGTCAAATATTATGATATCTCCTATATATGACAAGTTACAGGGGCCCACTGATGCTGGGCCTTAATAATTCATCAGCATGATGAATTTTTATTCTCAAATTAGCCAGAGGACTTTGTCAAATGTTCAAACTGCTGACTAAAATGTGTATAACTATAGAGGTGATATTAAGATTTCTTCTAAATGAAGCATAGAGGTTACTGAAGCTGGAGAGATGACTTAGTGGGTAAAAATGCATGCTACTCATCTAGAAAACCAGGGTTTGATTCCTAGCAGACACATGACATCTCACAACTGTATGTACCTCTAGTTCCAGGAGATCCAATTCCATTTTCTATCTCCTTAGGCAATATGCATGCAAATAGTACACATAAATGCATATAGGCAAAACACTCATACATAAAATTTAAAAATAAGTTCACAAAAGAATAGTGCAGAATTGATATATAATTATGTGATATATGACAAAACACTGGCTTGTCATGATGAAAATAACTGGGTAGGGATGTTCTATGTGTAAAATATTTTATAAACTACACAAGAAAAAAGTAATACATACAAATAGTCTTAGAAGATTATTTCCTCTTCTATAACAACTTTTTATTCTACTCAGTTGGCTACCTCAAAACTTGTACACTTAGATTACTAAAATATATTGAGAAACATAGGATTTATAACTTTATTTGGCATATAGAATATTCTCTTTCAGACATACAGAAACAACTTGCCATGTGATAAATTTTTATTCTTGTTATATCTCTAGAAGGCATTTATCTTGGACTGATAATGTATATATGCTTGTCATTTCAGAGTCACTATGTAGACAGATCCAAGACACTTCTCCCAGATCAAGACGGCCTGGATTCAAATGTAACAGTGGGTTTTCAGAATGATTTGGCTAATGTAGAGCAACAGAAGAGCAAGCATAGGCCACTGCAGTAGCAAGCACCAATGTGACTACAGATCAGGTAAACCATAAAATGTTATTTTAACTGCTTATATGACAAGGCTGCAACACATAATTTCTTGCTTCCATGTTATTTGTAATACAGAGCATATGTGTAGAAGTCAGAGGTCAATATTTGGAATCGTCCTTGGGGCTCTCTACTTTTTAAAAAGATATATGTTTTTATTTTGTGTGAATAGGTGTCTTACCTGCATATATGTCTATGTACCAAATGCATGCAGTGCCCTGAAAGGCCAGAATAGAGTAAAAAATCTCCAGAGATTGGAGAGCCTAGTAATCACACTGGCATGCTAGGTGCACCTGGGTCCTTTGTGTGCATAACAGTCAAATACTTTAACCACTGAGATATCTTTGGAGCTATCTAGCTAATTTTTTGAGGTAGGGTCTCTTACTGAACCCAGACTCCTTCATCCATTCAGCCAGCCTGGCTGCCTACACAGGGACCCTCCTGCCTCTGCCCCCTCCAACTCTGGAGTTACTTATCTATGTCAGGGTTCTTGTCTCTCTATATGGTACTGGAAGTCTAAACCCAGGTCTTTCACAACAGATACACTTCTAACTCAGCCAGCTCTCTAGCTCAATCATATTTTTTTTTATTTTTACTAGATGAATAAGTAAAATATGCTTAATGATCTTAAAAGAGGATAACTGAATTTTGAAGTGGTTTTCAGACCTGTTCTTTATCCAGCAGATGATCATTAACACTGAAACCCACAGTTAAAGTGCTGAGGATAAGAGATTAATGGGTGCTCAGCCACTAATGTGGTATCTATATCTTGTATCTTTCCAAAAGACACTCAGGGATTATCATGGATGGAGTGTAAAACCCAGATGTTAGGGTGGATCTGAGAAAAACAGTTTATTCAGCACGTGACTACACCAGTGTTCATAAACTCCCAGCAGCTGTTGTTGCCTGTACAAGAACTGAGCAAAACCAAGACAGTCTTCAGTTTGGCCTGGAGTGTGAAGAACTTCAATAATCCTCCCTTCTTTCTGAGGAGCTATGAACAAATGTTAAGCTCTAGAAGAAAAAGAGTTGTTTTCTTTTTAAGGGTAAATCTTCTGTTAGATCGACTACACTCCAGTTTATGGCCCTATACCCAGAACTATATGCACAGCAAAAATCAGAGTCAATGGGTTACTAGGTAAATAAAAAATAAAAAAAAAAAAAAAAAAAAAAAAAAAAACAAAACAAAACAAGACACTAGGTTGGGATGAATAGGGAGGTGAAAGTGATCTGGGAAGAATTGAGAGGAGTTGTCAATATAGTCAAAATATGTATCATAAAATTCATAAATTCTGGGGAAGGAGAGGGGAAATTCTGGTCAGGATATATGAGAGAACAACTTTTAAAAAGAAAAACATTGTGATAAAGATGCTGAAGTGAATGGGGTACAGAGCTAAACAAAGAATTCTCAATTGAGGAATATGGAATGGCTGAGAAGCACATAAGGAAGTGCCCGACATTCCTAGTCATCAGGGAAATGCAAATAAAAACAAGCGTAAGATTCCACCTCATACTAGTCAGAATGGCCAAGATCAAAAACTCCTTGCTGGCAAGGATGTGGAGAAAGAGGAACACTCCTCCACTGTTGTTGGGGTTGTAAACTGGTACAACCACTCTGGAAATCAGTCTGGCAGTTCCTCAGAAAATTTGATAGAATAATACCTGAAGACCCAGTTATTCCACTTCTGGGCATATACCCCAAAGATGCTCCAACATACAATAAAGACACATACTCCACCATGTTCATAGCAGCCTTATTTATAATAGCCAGAAGCTGGAAAGAATCCAGGTGTCCTTCAGCAGATGAATGGATACAAAAATTGTGGTATATTTATGGAGTACTACTCAGCTATTAGAAACAATGATTTTATGAAATTCCCAGGAAAATGGATGTATCTAGAGAATATTATCTTGAGTGAGATAACCCAGTCACAAAAGAACAGGCATAGTATGCAGTCACTGATAATTGGATACTAGACCCAGAAAGCTCTGAACACCTAAGAAACAACTCACATACCATATTAAGTTGAAAAAAAAGACCAAAAAGTGGAAGCCTCAGTCTTTCTTAGAAAAAAAAAAAAACAATCAGTGTATAGCACCCTCTCAGAGTGGGGTACACCTAGACCTTAAATCATTAATAACTCAAAAACTAAGAAGATATCCTTGTGCAATTTTTGGTATTTAAAAATCATTATGTTTAATCTATACACACTAGTTCCATGTTATGTTTTGTTTTACATGTACTTTATGCTTATTGTAACTAGTAAGATTTTAATGCATACTATCAAACCTTTTTAAAAAATCAAGTACTGACAAAATATATTCTTATAGTTTTATGCCAAAATGCTTTTAAAACCTGTACATGTATCTCTGTTTTTTAAAATAAAGTTGTAAGGGAAAAAAAGATGCTGAAGTGTAGCTCTCCATAACTGATGGCTGTTGGTGGGGGTGCAGGTTGGGAAGGATGCAGTTTTCTTTACTGGGCTGGCCACTATGACTATATGGCTAGCACAAGTTAGGCATGTTTATTTGTTTGTTTGTATTTTGGTTTTTTTCCTCTCCTTTATTTTAGGGTGTGGGGGAGTTTTCAATGGTATGGAAAGATCTGGGAAGACTAGGAGGTAAGTATACTCAGGGTGCATGATGTGAAATTCCTAAGTACTCAATAAAAATATTATTTAAAAGAATTAATAAAAATATTAAAAACATAAGTGGATCAAATGCAGACTTCATTTATGATGATTTGGTATGTAGAGATGGTAGTATAGCATCTTGTATCTCTACTGAACAAGAGCAAATGGACTTGTGAAGGACTGATCGCAATCAATTAAACTACCAGATTAACTTCCATATGGTGGGAATCTGACATGCCTTCACAAGGGAAATGAGAATTTTATCTTTTTTGGCAATATTTTAGACACACCAAACCAACTCAATTCCTATGACACTTATCTTCAAAACTTCACATTTAGTTTGCAGTGAAATTGAAATTAATTATTCTTAAGCATATGGTTTGTTCTATTCATCCCTCCTTATTTGATTTTGTAGTGAGTACAGTTTTTCCTCCAAGGACATATAAAAGTCAAAATAGTAGATCTAAAGTCTCTGAAGTGTTTCTGCTCCAAACCCTGTCTGTACAATCTGAGTTCTTTCAAGTAGTTAGCTTACTGGCTTCTGACACTTCTATAAAAATATCCCATAGAGCTTTTCTTATTACGTTTTCATTGACTCTCTCCAAGTGATAAAATGAAATTCTGTAAAGGGCTTTGAAAACCATGCATATTGCAATTCCTCTGCATTTCAAATACTAATCAAGTGTGACTATAAAAGAAGCAACTGGCACAGTGAAAATTGTTGCAGCGGGTTGAGACTCAAGCCATTATTAATTCATTGGAAACTATTTTTTTCTGGAAGATTATGGATCCTACAAACTACCAGATAACACAATTCCTGAGATCAAAGTTTTTGTTTCAATCATAGGGAACTTGGGTATCTAATCTTCCCAGCGTGTGCATTTCTGGGATAGTACATCAGCTGCCCCAGCTGTGCCCTGAGAGAATATTTCAGCATATTTTATAGACACTGGAAGTAACCCTTCTTATACAGTGCCCATAAATGACGGTCTTAAAGACAAAGGGAGCATCAGATTAAAATAATAGGTCTAGACTAGAGAGACATCCTAGCTTCCCACAAGAAAGTAAAGTGAAATTTCCCTTTCCAGGCTAATTTCAGCATGTATTTGCCTGAAAATTTTCAACTACTAGTGTGTGCAGAATATTTTTATTTGCTTTCCTATCTTCAATGTCAGTGAGGTTGGAATCTTCAGTATGAGCTACACTGTGTGACAGTTTCACCCATGAAAATAAAAGAGGAAAATAGTGCACAGATAAAACTTTGCCAATTGTGATTTTATTTCATATATATAGATATATATGTGTGTGTGTGTGTGTGTGTATGTGTGTGTGTGTATGTATATGGTGTATATATATCTTTATTATATATATCATATATATTTGTGTGCCTGTATGTGTGTGCATGCACATGCGTGTGTGTGTGTGTGTGTGTGTGTGTGTGTGTGTGTGTGTGTGTACCTTTATTTAAAAATAAATTGATGTATTGGACTCACACTCACCATGCTTGGTAGGGTAGAAAGGCACTAGCTTTTTGAGTTCAGGAGGAACAAACAAGGCCTTTTCTACACTGCTTTTTCCACCCTTTATTTCTTTCTTTGAGACAGGGCCTTGCTATAAGACCCAGGCTGGCTTTGAACTTATGATCCTTTACCACTACAAATTCTAGAACTATAAATGTGTAATACTGAAGTGACTTTCCCCACAAATGCTTAGATATTAGTTAATGAATATCCTCCTCTTTAGTGAAAGTCATAGTTATTGAACTTTAAAGCATATTTCAGACTTCAAATTTTAAATTATAAAGTCTCATTAGGACAAATGTGCTATATTTTTGATCCTGTGTCTGTGGGTACCCAGCTTTGCTCATCAAATACAAGAGATGGAACCTTACTGATGGAAAGATTATTGAGCTAGATAGTGCAGACACTTAGAAGGATTTTGCTAAGTAGTCAAACAGAAACTATGCAATGGCAGTGGAATTGACTACAGTCAGACTCAGATAAATGAACACTGGACTGTATTGCCAGGGCCAATTGCTTTCTCTAAGAAGCTAGCAAAAGCTCTTCACTGATCTCTTAGGTGACCATCTGTGGGCCCTTAATTTACTCTAATAGCTTTGTGATTCTCACTTCATCTTTTAGTAACATCATTATTAACTCTGGATGTTTTATCTATGAGTAAAAGTACAGTTCTCTGAAAGTATCATGCATATCTGGTATGAGGGTAAAGTTCAGAACTCTGCAGTCTTAGTGGTAGCTGCTGGATTTAAGATCTCTCCTTGCTCATAGTATGCCATGAGCAATTTGTTAAACTCTCTGTATTTGTCAAATTGGGTCCATATGTGTGCTACTAGTCCATAGGCTGCTTTGTAGCGTTCATTGAATAAAGCAGGCATAAGTTAACTTAATACATAACAAACTCTAATTATGTCAGTGCTGCAAGAAACTACTGACTCTGAGTTGATGGATGTTGAAGAACATTTTATTTTCTGACAATACCTCTAAGAGGTCTTGATGTTGTGGGTTACTGAGGCTTAGTCTGCATGTTTTTCCTCTGAGAATTCTATCCTCTGGGATTTTTTTTTAAGCTATGGACACAGGAGTTCCCAAGTTTAAGAAGCATTGCTATGATGCCCCTCTGGAAGCTGAAATGCTTTTCAGAATACCTAGATATTCTTTATTAAATATACTTTATACTTTCTTGGCTCATAGTCCCTAATGCAATTCTTTCTTTTGAACTTCTCAGCCATGTTCCTTGAATCATCCTTAATCTTTAAATGAAAGTCACCATCACTCGCCCTTCACAAATTAGTTCATCAGCTAGTGAACCAATGAGAAGAGCAGGAAGCCAGAAAACAAAACATAATGCTTTGCTTTCTGGTCTTAGTCCTGCCCTAAACCTAAAAGTATAGCTTTTTCACAAGCTGTTTTATGTCTTTAGTTTTTTAAAATCATCCTAGAAGGTAATCTTCATGTCTGTCAGCTTTGAGTTATTTTGATGCGATACCCTCTACTGAGAACATTGAGGTGGTTGCCCACCCCCCGCAAAGTCCCACACCTAAGTAAGACTCATTTGGATTATTCCTTACATCTAATTCTCACTTCTGTTGGTAGACTGAACCTCTGAAAAAAAAATATGCCCTATGAGAAATTCTCCTCCAAGTCCAAGGTAGAACCCAGAGACTAAAGACTGGACAAAAATGAATCTAAAAGGGTCTTAATATAGGCATCAGTTTAACCTAATCCTGTAGCCTAAATCATGTTTCAATTGTATGATGGTAAATAGAATGTAAGTGGATTCCTACTAAGGAATATTGAGGACTTGGTAAAGTAGGAGTTCTATATTTAAGAACTTGAATGACTAACCTGGTCGTACCATGCCTGGAGATGTTACTTCAGATATTACAATAATGCAACATATTTTGTTTGTTTCTCAATTTCAATGAAGAGCCAGCTCTATGTTGTTTTTGGGCTGCTTAACAATGTTCTAAGCTCAGTAATATCATTTAATCCCCAAACTAGAATACCTATCATTTAAAATGTTAGATAACTTAAAACTGGGACCAACATCTGGTTCCTAATGTGACTGGATTATACTCTAAAAACTGCATTTACTTGCTTAACTAAAATCTTGTATACATCATCACAGATATAGTGTGGCATTTCCAAACATACATACATGTACTGATCAAACCAAGGTAACTAACTTTTCTTATCTTATCTTATTTTTATGCTTCAAGATATTTATAGTATATTCTACTACAACTATTATTACAGGTTATTGTTCCATTTGATGTTTAATCTTAATGCAAAGTCATTGTCAAAATAACAAAATTGTTACCCTCCCCGTAGTTCTGAGAAACAATCTCTTACTTTGAAAGTAGTAAGATCATAAAGTACAGTGTTTTAAGATTGCTATTCTTCACTGGTGAATGTTTGGATTTGGTTTGAATGTTTCAGGGTGTGCCAGAGGGACAAGCAGAGCCATTTTATCCTCTGACAGATCCTGAAATATCATTTGCCATTAGCACTTGTGTGAGCACTGAGAACCTTGCCCCTCTTCTACCCTAGAGATTAATTTATTTTCTGCAGCTCTGGCTCTTTGCAGAGTGTTCTGCTTGTCAGCCTTCACCAGTGGGATTTCTCATCAGCAGACTGGTAATTATAAGAATAGCACTGTGCAGTAATGGAGAGCAAATGCCAACTTTCTAGGCAAGGCAACCCTTTTTTTTTCTTTTCTTTTTTTTTTTTTTTAATTTCATCTTGTAGTCCATGTGTGCACAAAGCCATGAACTACTAGCAAAATAGTGCTCAAAGTGTTAGAATATTGTGAAAAGTGAATAGGCTTTTCAACCAGACAGACCCAAGAGTAAATTCCATCTCAAAGAATATCATGTCTTTGTGATTTTTGCCTCAAAGCTTTAAATTTGCATACAAATGCCCACATCACATGAATGTTGCTATGCACAAAGAAAATCACTTATGTGAACAGTGATATACATATGTGAGGCATCTATTCTGTAGAACAAAATTGGCAAACAATGGCCCATGGATGAGATCTCTTCTAATGACTGTTTCTGTATAGGTCAGGGACTTTAAAAAAATATCTGTTTTTACTTCTAAGTGCTTAAAGCTGGGGTGGGGGGATGGATCAAGAAAGTATTTTCTGGTGTGAGGAAAATAAAAAAATCTAAATTTCAATGCCTGTAAGTAAAATTGTATTAGAACATAGCAGCATTTTATATATGCCATACATATACATTATTATATTATACATGTTTTATATATATATAGTATACATACACACATGCACACATACAGGTGTGTATGTGCATACATGTGTGTGTATGTGTGTGTGTGTGTGTGTGTGTGTGTGTGTGTGTGTGCTATATGGACAAAACTGAGTAGCTGTGGCAGATATTTATTATTTGGCACTTAAAAAATTGTTCACTAGTATGTGCTCTAGAAAATAACTCCTTGGTTCTTGTTATACCAATGATCCATTTAAAAATGCTTTTCTTTCATGATTCTGACTCAGGAGATGTCTAGGAAGCACACTGGAAGCAGTGATACAGAAGAGGCAAGAACAACCTTTCCTTTGTCTCACATACTCATTGCACCTACTGCATTAGCAAATTCTATTGGCTCTATCTCTATGCTCTAGAACATGCCTAATTTTGTTCCATAACCATTACTACCACTTAATGCAAATATCTGCTACTATCAACCACTGTTTCAGGACTTCTTTTCTCCTGTAACAGACTCTAATTGTATTGTTCATGCTACTGATATATGAGTTAGGGTATGCCTGCAATTCCTGCAATTCCAGCCCTCAGAAGACAGACAGAATATACTACCACATTAATTACCAGGACTCTTGAGAAGGCTATTTCATCTTCTTCTAACATTATTCTATGATGTTCTGCAATGTCTATTTGCAATAAAACAAGCAACTTCGAGGTGCTAAAGCCCGCATAAATCATGTAAACCCTACCCAGAAACCCCCACAAAGATATCCCCCGTCCCTGCACCTCTGTTTAAGATCCACTGAATTTCAATTTTAGAGAAATTTCTAGTCATATTACTTGTCCAAAAATTACCTTCCTACAGACCTGCTTTGAGCACTTTTGGTGGTCACTTCCACAACAACCTTACCAGAAATGACAGCCTCTTACCTAACATTGCCTCTTGTTTTCAGACTACCCAAGAGCATATGCTTTCTTTATAAATTTTGGTTATTAGCCACCTTCACCATAGATGGGCACCATGATTTCATGGATTTTTAAAAATTCTACCTTGTTCTAGTTTTAGATGCTAAGAAACTACTTGGCATGTGCTAAATTCTCAATAAAGTTTTTCTTAATATAAAATAACCTTCAGATTGCTATTCTGTACTGTAGACAATGAGTGGCACCTTTCAAACATTTTTTTTAAGTAAAAACATTCTCCAAGAACACAAATATAATTCTTAGTTCTAAAAAGTAATTGACTATCAATTAATTACCATAAATGAGAAAGATGTAGCAGCTGTTCACGTGTGTCATTGGTACTTGATCTTAGCACACAGTTTAATTTTAAAATGTAACAAAGAAAAGAAAGTGACTGACTGGCACACAGTTGAAAGCAAGTGTGAAAGTCCAGTTGAAAATGTTCAGAAGAGATTCTATGGAAGGCTCAGAGGAGACTAGCAATGCAGAGACTCTGCCCTAAAGTAACCCTCATTGAGGGTTTCACACTTCCACCTCAGACTTAGAAGATTAGCAGTTTGTCTCTCAGTTTTCAGGAGAAGTGAAATGTATCCAGGCTTGATTTAAGTTAATATTTTAGGAAATAATAGTTTTATAAGAAAATGTAAATATTTTGGTTTCTACAAAATATGAGAAAATTGAGATTTTTCTTTTATTTTGAGTATATAGTTTACATATAGTAACTAATAACATATATATGTTAATGACTGGTTAATATTGAAGATGTGTATTTCTTCTAGTGAAAATCACTTGATTAGTTTATATTTTTTAGGAAGAAAAATAACATAGAGCTTTATTTTATGTCTGTTCAAATGAGGAATGATTTGTTTTAATTTCCAAGGAGCTTTCTTTGTATAAATCCAAATGCCTCTGTTAATTTTATCAGCAAAATGATTGGTTCAACAGATCCTCCATTCAATGTAAAAAAAAAAAAATCACTCTGTATTACATTTATGGTATTTCCAGATATTTTCAAAGGAATGTGTGCTAACTGCTCTAAAGAAAAGTTTTTTATATCAATTTGCATTCTAAATTCTAAGTGATTATTAGGGAAAAAATGTTTCTTGTACCCTTAGGATTTCTTGCAAGTGAGAGCATGATAGAATTAGAATCTGGTCAATGTAAACTCTGCTCAGTCTGCTCGACTGGCCAGCAGAGTGTGGATTCTAACGAGCAAGACTGAATGAGATCTTGCTGTCTGAAGTGACCTAGAAAGTTCCTTCTAAAATTAAACTGGCTTCCAGCCATTATTTCAGTTTGAGATAATGTAATTATTCTAATATCTTTACCTCCCACTTCTTTGCTTTGCAATGTACTGTCTTAAATCACTTTATTGACAGGGGAGAGTGAGACTAATAACTGTCAAGATGACAGACTGAACTTTACTACCACAGGCTTGTAATCTTTTTATGTGAGGATAGGAAGGTAATAGCAGGTAGTATTTCTGCTGCACTTTATGTTTTACAAAGCACTTGAGATACATTATTTTATTTGATATTTCCTTAACTCAGTGCCTCAGTTTTTATCATCAAAACTCATTCACTGATAAGGAAATGAAATGTAAAGTTTAGTCAAGACATGCAGACAGTGGGTAGTATATTTAAGGCTCAAGGCCTAGGTCTTCAATCTCTATTCTTTCTATAGTATAATCATTTAATTTTCCTTTCCCCCACTCCCAACAAGAAAATAAACATTGTGAGAGAAATAATGTTGTCATCCCTTTTTGCAGATGGTGTTTCAAAGATAGAAAGTGATAGGAATGAGAATTAAATCCGGACATACCACCTAAAATATTTATTTTAATATTCTACCATTGGTGGTTATATGAGACAGACTGAAATATCTAAAGACCACTGCTGGTAGCTGTAGTTAATAAGAAAAAAAATGAAATCTAAGAGAATGTGTGACACATTCTGTATCAAGACACCTACTAGCCAATACCCCAGACCAAGTCATTACTGAAATGGGGAAGTTAACATGATGTGTAGAGACAGTGTATAACTTTCCAGTTTGAGATTCTTGACTTTCTTTCAATGGAACTGTGAAGTCTGTAGATTGCAAAAAAACTGTAGGTTTTTTCTTTATATTTCACTTGCATTATAAAAATTGGACATAACTGACACAACAGTTTAGACTCTTGATCTTACCTCATTTAGTTTTTATGAGAATATTATATAATTGGTATTATTGTATCTTGTTCTTTCTTATCTTTAAAGTGGAAGAAATAGTCCCATAAGGTTAGGTAATGATAGAAAAGAATTTTAAGGTTGGGAAGAAGGAAAGGAGTGGAAGGAGAAGAGAAAAGAAAGGGAGAAGAAAAGGAGGAGAGGGAGGGGGAGAGAGGGAGAGGAAGAAAGAGAGAGAGAGAGTGGGAGGGAGGGAGGGAGGGAGGGAGGAAGGGAGGAAGAGGGAGAGGGAGAGGCTCCTTAATTAGGGTTGTATTACTGTGAAGAGACACCATAACCAAGGTAACTCTTATAAAAAACTATTTCTTAGAGCTGTCAGTTATCATCATGGCAGAAAACATGGCACAGTCCAAGCAGGCATGGTGTTGAAGGAGCTGAGAATACTACCTCTTGATCTGCAAGCAGCAGAAGAGGATTGTAACACTGGACTTAGCTTGAGCTTATATATGAGATCTTAAATCCCTGCCTTCACAGTGACATACTTCCTCTAACAAGGCCACACCTCCTCCAATAAGGCCACATCTAATTGTGCCACTTCCAGTGGGCCAAGCACATTCAAACTACCACAGAGAAGATGAAGGGAAGAAAGGAAAGATAGAAAGACAGAAATCGGAAGAAAAAGGTAGTCAGGAGAAAAGAGAGACATCACAGGATAATGGTTCCCCAGAGGAAAAGCCTATGGTTTCTAGTATCTACAACCTAGGTATAAGCAAGAGGGCAGAGATATTGATTTGACGGATTCTTGAGCATTTTAGTGAAGCACTCAAAACTTTCAAGGGGTTGGGGTTTGTTTGTAGTTATTGTATTCTTTGTTTTGATTTGATTTTTTTGCTACCCATATTATCTTTATAAGGTCACAGTGGGAAGGAATGACTTAACAGAGAACAGACAGCTAGATCACTCTCTTCCTCTATCCCCCTCCCTTCCTTCCCCACCTCCTCTCTTTGCTTTTCTTTGGAGTTTGGTAGGATGCTGTGCCAACATGGGTTTATTTACACATTAACCTAACCATTCTTTAGTATGGCTGTTGCTTGAAAACTAGCATTTGCTTCAGTTTAATGTCTAAAGGTAACCCATTACTCCTCTGTATTTCTTAGAACTGGGTTTTTGTCTGGCTTGCAGATAGATTAGACCTAGAATCCTTCTCTAACTGTGTCTAGTTGTGTGAGCCACACATTCACTATGGCCTCAGTTTTCCCACTTTATATTCTCCTAAAATGGATATGTTATGATGCTGAGCAAAAATTAATACAAAACCTTGTTTTTTCAATGGCAAGCACATTATGAATCTAAAATATTTTTGGTCTCATAAATATGTACTATGTTTCTGAATAATTTAAAAGTTTTTCTTTTTGGTTCATCTTACTTTTCTCTCCATTATTTCTCAAAAGTGTAATTGTGCAGGGATAAAATAAACAATATTTGCAAGCAGTTCATGCAACCTCCTAATGGGTTTCTCTTACTTTTTTCTTCACTTATAGAACTGAAAAACATTTTAAAAAATTGCAAGATACAACAAAAAGCACTTGGGCAGTGAACACAAATGTTGCAGTGGGGAAAGAAGTCTGGCCTTCTTGTTGAAAAACAACAATTCCCCAATGTACTCTAGAAGAATTTGGACTGGCCACTGCAAAGACCAAAACAAGCTTAAATGTTTTAGCACATGGAAGCTCAAAGAGAGGTCCATAATACGGAATTTAAATTGTCTATTTGGTTTTCTAAAACCTGCAAGTTTTTTCCTGTTGTTTAAGACCTACTTATTTTAATGTGCATCTTTTTGTGTTGCTTATTTTTGCTATCAACAATTGGCAATTAGAAATAGTTTTGTACTGCAATTTTGAGTAGGATCAATTTTTAAATGTCTAATCTCTCTTTGAATGTTCACCCTTTTTATAGCAGTTTTCTTCCCATTTTTCCAGATTCATAATCATTTCTGCTAAGACTCAATAAGGAAAATTAATTACGTCTGACAGTAACTTAAAATGGCCAAGTTTCTATTCTGATTCCTTTAGAACTGTGAAAATGAGTTTGACTTCACATTTTCAATTAGTTTTATAAATACACAGTAAAGAACTGTCAAGTCTCAACAGCCAGCACCATCATGAGTCACAGAACCTTCTCTAACCTCCTCCCTCTACTTCTAAAAGGGAGAGTTGCTGACCAAAGAAGTGCCTGGGTTCTGAAAAAGTGCCTTGTATTTTATGTACTATATCCTTGATCATGCTTCTAGGATTGTAGGAAACCATTTAGTTAACCATAATATTTGTTAGGAAGAAAAAAGCAATATTATTGTAATAAGCCTTATAAATATACTTGACAGAAGCCAAAGATATTATTAATGAATACATAGTAAAATGGTATAGTTATATGCCTGCAAAAGTTAAGAGCAAACACATCTTTATAGGTTTTTTTATTATGTGTTAAACATACAGAAACAATATTACATGTTCTTTCCTAACATAAAGAGGTTGTAAATTTTTCTAGTTAAGTTACAGAGAGAATAGTGGGAAGCCTTAGGTTTTGTTTATAAGACAGACTTTTTTACAAACTTTACTCTGATCTTATGATTAATTTAATATATAAGTTAGGAGAACTTAATACTGAAGATGATTTAATACTGAAGAGTCTCTAAAGATAATGAACCATAAGGTAATTTTCATCATATAATTTCAGGCTGGAGATCTTTTCTATTTTTTTAACTTTATTTTAAAAAACAAAGATAAATGTACAGATTTTTAAGCATTTTTGCATAAAAGTATACAAACACATTTTTATAAGGTTGTAATTAAGTATTTGTGGGTACATATACATACAAATATGTATATATGTAACAATAACATAGGAAAAGAGGTTATTAATTTGAGGAGATAGGAGAGAAACTGGGAGGGGCTGTAGGAAGGAAATAGGGATGTGATACAGTTCTATTTTAATTAAAATATATTCTCTTTTTTTCTTTTTTTCTTGATCTTCACACAGTCTGTGGGTTGTTTCTGGGGTGTTCATAGTTTTCTGGGGTTAGGACCCATTATCAGTGACTGCATATTATGTCTGTTCTTTTGTGACTGGGTTATCTCACTCAGGATGATATTCTCTAGATGCATCCATTTTCTTGAGAATTTCATTAGGCCATTGTTTCTGATAGCTGAGTAGTACTCCATTGTGTGAGATCTTTTCTATAATGTTTGTATTCTGATTTCTTATCTTTTCTTATCTTTTTTTAAAGTAATAACTAATATTGATTTTAATGCTTTAAAATTGCTTAATGACTTAACTGTTATCATTTTATGTGTCAATAATAAAATTTTAGGACATTTATCATGTGTAATTAAAAAAATTTTAGGATATTTTTTGGTTTTAATGTTGTCCAGTTTATACACATTTGAGCAGGAAATTGAAAAGCTGATGTCTTTGTACTTGAGTTTTTTAACACCATAGAGAATGATGATCCAACCACATAGCCTAAGAAAGCTATACTAGGAGTAATCTGGGACCAATACAATGTGCTATTTTTCACCTAACAATGAGCACTGTGCTTTTTAAGTTTGATATATGAGCATAGTTGAATTTGGACTTTTTGTAAACCCATGTCTTTGACTAGAAAATGAGAAAATAAATTTTCTTCCTTTAGTTGTAAATCATCAAAGACTTTTTATCAAAAGTCATTTCTAACATTTTTATCTTAATAAAATTCTCCTAGCATAATTTTCTTCTAGTTGTTTTGGTATCAAAAATACAATAAACTGGGAGATCCAGGGACACAGGCCTGGTGAGACTGTGCTGTGAGTAACCAAAGCACAAAGGAGGCTAGACAGAGCACGTGGAAAATGTGGCCCTTCAGTTGGTTCAGTGGGGCATAAGGACTCGGCATCCGCCCGGAAAGCCCTTGGACATGGACCAAATGGAACATTTGGCACCTGGAACAGTAGAGATCCAGGGACACAGGCCTGGTAAGACTGCGCTGTGAGTAACCGAAGCAGAGAGAGGGCAAGGCAGAGCATGTGGAAATCATGGCCCTATGGTTGGTTCAGCGAAGCCAGAACTCTGACATAGAAACTCAGGATTGCCTGAAATGCCCTGGATCAAAGTCTAGACAAACAGGCCCACAGTAAGGCACAAGACCTTGTCAGTGGGAGCTGGGGTTTGCCTGGGAAAGGCAGGGTTTGAAGTTCAACTCTACAGACCCTCTTACACCTGGACCAGAGAGGAGTCTGACACATAGGCCCAGGGAGAGCAAATCAGAAATCCTCACAGAGCAGAAGTACTGTGCCATTGGAAAAAGGGTTCATTGTGGCCTAGAGAAAGAGCCAGGTCCTTGCCAGTAGAACTCAGGACCTGTGGGCACAGGACTGAGCTACCATAAGAGCCTCACAAAAGCTCCCACATCTGAGCCCACAAAGACAGAGCTGATCACTGCTACCAGAACTGACTGCTTGCCCACCAAAAGCCAAACACTCAAAAGCAGTTTTCTTCCTGAACCAATGGGCCCTCAGGTCCACGGGAGAGATGGGTAAAAATCAATGATGACACGAACACATATAATCACAGACAACAAGATGGCAAGAGGAAAACAAAAGAACTTAAGCAATGGGAACCAAGACAACCTGGCAACATTAGAACTCAGCTTTTCCACCAAAGCATGCAGTGGATTGCCAAACACTCCAGAAAAAGAAGACTCAGATGTGAAATCATACCTCAAGATGATGATGGAGATCTTTGAGAAGAGCATGAACAACTCCCTCAAGTACAGGAGGACAACCACAAACAATTAGAAGCTTTTAAAGAGAAAACACGAAAAACACTTGAAGAAATAGAAGAAAACAGAACCAAAGAGATTAAGGAATTAAAAATGGAATTAGAAACAATAAAAAAATACAAAAAGAGAAAATCGTGGAGATCAAAAATCTAAAAGAGAAATCAGCAGTCATAGAGGCAAGCATCTCCAACAGACTACAAGAGATGGAAGAGAGAATCTCAGGGGCTAAAGACAACATTGAAAACATAGACAAAACAGTCAGAGAAGATGCAAAAACCAAAAAGCTCCTGACCCAAAAAGTCTGGGAGGTCCAGGACACAATGAGAAGACCAAACCTAAGGAGAATAGGAATAGAAGAGGGTGAAGAATATCAACTAAGAGGCACAGTAAATATCTTAAACAAAATTGTAGAAGAAAACTTCCCTACCCTTAAGAATGAGATGACCATGATCATAAAAGAAACCTACAGAACTCCAAATAGAGTAGACCAGAAAAGAAATTCTTCCCAACACATAATAGTCAAAACACCAAATGTTCAAAACAAAGAATGAATACTAAAAGCAGTAAAGGAAAAAGAACATTTAACATATGAAGGCAGACCAATCAGAATTACACCTGACTTCGCAACAGAGAATACAAAAGCTAAAAGATCCTGCACAAACTAATACAGACCTTAAGAGAACACAAATGCCAGGCCAGGCTGCTATACCCAGCAAAACTGTCAATCACCATAGATGGAGAGACCAAGATATTACAGGACAAAACTAAATACTCCCATGCACTCTTTCAGATCACCATGGTCTAAGGCTGGTCTTTAATAACAACAAAGACAACAAAAAGCCCATATACACATGGAAGCTAAACAATGTTCTATTAAACCATATCAGGGTCAAAGAAGAAATAAAGAAAGAAATTAAGTATTTTCAAGAATTCAATGAAAATGAAAACATGACATACCCAAACTTATGGGATGCAATGAATGCAGTCTGGCAGTTCCTCAAAAAATTGAACACAGTAATACCTGAGAACCCAGATACACCACTCCTGGGCATATACCAAAAAGATGCTCCAACATATATCAAAGACACATGTTCCACCATGCTCATAGCAGCCTTATTTATAATAGCCAGAAACTAGAAAGAGTCCAGATTCCTTCAATAGAAGACTATATCCAGAAATTGTGGTATATATACACAATGAAGTACCTTTCCAGTATTAAAAACAATGACATCATAAAATTCTTAGGCAAATTGATGTAACTAGAAGCTATTATACTGAGTGAGGTAAGCCAGTTATAAAAGAACGCACATGGTATGCACTCACTGATAAGCGGATACTAGCCCATAAAAACCTCAGAATTCTCAAGAAACAGTTCACAACCTTATAAAGCTTAAAAAGAAAAAAAGGTCAGGATGTGGATGGCTCAGTCCTTCCTAGAAGGTAGAACAAAACACTCATAGGAGGAAATACAGGGACAAATAGAGGATCAGGGATTGAAAAAAAATTATCCAGAGACTGGCTCACTTATTCCATATGCAGCCACTAAACCCACAAACTATTGCTGATGCCAAGTAGTGTTTACTGGCAGGAGCTTGATATGGATTCCTCTTCAGAGGCTCTATCAAAGCCATACTAATATAAATGGGGATGTTTGTAGCTAACCATCAGACTGAATACAGGGTCCCCAATGAAGGAGCTAGAGAAAGGACTGACGGAGTTGAAAGCATTTGCAACTCCATGGGAAGAACAACATTATCAATCAACCAAACCCCCCAGAACCCCCAAGGGACTAAAACACCAACCAATGAGTACACAAGGAAAGACTCATGGCTCCAGTTGCATATGTAGCAGAGGATAATATTATATGGCATCAATGAGGGTAGAAACCTTGAGTCCAGTGAAGGTTTTCCCAATGTAGGTAACACCAAGGTGCTAAAGTGGGAGAGGGTTGGGAAAGGGAGCACCTTCATGGAAACAAGAGGAAGGAGAGGGGTGATGGAAGTGGGAGGAAAGGGGATAACATTTGAAATGTAAATACAGAGAATATCCAATAAAAATGAAAAAAATAAAAGAAAAACTAACATGAGACACTTTTAAAAAATAAGAAAAAACTATGTCAACCAACCAGACCCCTCCCCACTAGAGCTCCCAGGGACTAAAACACCAACCAAAGCATACACACGGAGGGACCCATGGTTCCAGCTACATATGTAGCAGAGGATTGCCTTGCCTGACCTCAGTGGGAGGGGAAGCCCCTGGTCCTGTGAAGGCTTGATGCCCCAGCATAGGGCAATAATAAGGGTTTGGGTTAGAGTTAGGGTTAGGGTTAGGGTTAGGGCTAGGTGGGGTGGGAATGGGTGGGTTGGTGGAGGAGCACCTTCATGGAAGCAGGGGGAGGGGGTGTGATGAGGGTTTTTTGGAGGGGATACCAGGAATGAGAATGATATCTGAAATGTTTGTAAACAAAATAACCATTTTTTAATAAAAAGAAAGAAAAAATTAGGCAGAAGAGAATAAAATAGCAAAACTCCAGACATGTTGATAAAACAGAACCTTCTGGTGGCTCAAAGAGACTGGGTGGCAGTGGAATTTCTAGGAAGGAAAAGTACATTATCTGAAGATGAAGCCACCATCTAGGAATGGTTTCTTTACCTGCCCAACTGAATATGATTGTAAGGAATGAGACAGGAGTATGTCACCACCCTTAGGAAGATTCTGTTTCAATTTTATTTTTTATTCTGTTACTATTATTTTGTCATGCATTCACTATCATTGTCTGGTTAGAATAATTGGTGAAGTTGATACATAAGCCCTTAGTCCTTTTTTTGAAAATGAGTTTGTTTGCAATTAGCTGAATGATCTATCTGAATTAATATAAACAATCTATGACTTGTTCTTATATGTCTTAGATAGAAAGCTTTTCTTGAACTCTATAGCAAATTCTCCTATTTACTGAGTCCTATTTCAGTAGCCTATTCTTTTTCTTTTTTATTATTTTATTGGGTATTATCTGTATTAACATTTCAAATGTTATCCCCCCCATCTCATTTCCCCTGGTATCAGTTAATATGCAGAGACATAGCTGTTAGATACTTCATGCATTCTAAAGGTAAGAAAAAAATACCCATTTTTATATAGGAATAAATTTGGCTAGAAATAATTTCTTTTACACTGTTCAAGAATTGAAACATAATTAAGATTTTGAATACTTCATTAAATTTTAACTTTGGAGATATTTGCAAGTAGGACGTAAATATCCCTTTAGGTGTTTACATTAAGCAATGCTGAAAGCTGTAACCTTTGTTACATATGCATTGGTACTCAATAAGAGTGCAACTAAACAGTCAAGTGCAGTATTTCTTTTGAAATCTTTTATTTTACAACTGGGCCAAAGGCACACAATGTATATTGTTAGTTTATGTTTACATATTAATAGGAAATAAATCTGCACTTGACTGTACTTGAATTCTTGGTATTATTTATATTTGTAATACAGTGGTGATATATAAATTGCTTGTGTGTGTGTATGTGATTTGTAAAGAAAAATAAAAATTAGCTGGCAGCATTTTTCTTTGTTAAATATCTAGACTTCTTCACATAGTGTCTTGATGGATGACTTGGCTATATGAAAAGAAAATCTTGGTAGAGAGAACTCATGCTATGATAATTATATAGCAGCTATGATGTTTTTTTTTTTCATTTAGACTTTCAAAATCAATGACATAAGAGGTTTAGTGTTTCTGATTAGAAGTTAAAATTTTCTGGTTTTGAAACCATAGGTATATGCCTATGGTAGTTTTATGCCATAGGTAGTTTTTAACTTTGAGTGACAAATAAATTTTTGGAGACAAAGCAGCTAAATATAGTGAAATTCATTAGACTGAGTATGTATACCAAGCATCAGGTGGGAAGGTTTTTGGTGTAGACTAGTTATTCTTAAACATAGTATGATAATTTGTTCTAGTTTCTTTTTATGTGTCTTATATTGAAACAACTGATTGATTTACATTATGGGGAGACATGTTACAATAGTGTGTTTGGCTAAGCTTTTGGCTATTGAATGATTATTTAAACTAAATATACTTATAATCATTTAATATATACATATATATATATATAATTTGATACCTCATCTGGCATATATAAAAGGACCCATATTATTGAAACCCTTGTTTCAATATGGAAGGATTATAGATTCTTTCTTTGGTAGATAATGAAATTAGAGAAAACTATGACCATTCAATTCAGTTGCTCTGAACAGAAATTTTCTGCATTAATGTAATATGCAAGTACTAATGATAGATTAAAGAAATGGAGAACTAAAACTAGAAATATATATTTCAAAAAGGACAATATAGAGTGCTAGCTGGCAGAGGATTTGGTCATATAGTAATCCTAATTATGGTCACTATACCTTTATATTTTTATTATTTCATTTATTTACATTCCCGCTATTGCCCCCCTTCCCAGTTCCACCTCTCACAATTCTTCATCCTATTCCTCCTTCTCCTTGCCTCTGAGAGGGTGCAATGGGCCTCCCCCTTACCTGGAGCCTCAAGTCTCTTTTGGATTAGGCACATCTCCCACTGAGGCTCGACCAGGCAGTAATTTGCTATATATGTTCCGGGGCCTCAGACAAATCCATGTACTCCTAGTTGGTGGTTCAGTGTCTGGGATCTCCCTGGGGTCTGAGTTAGTTGAGAATGATAATCTTTCTATGGGGTTGTCCCCTACTTCAACTTCTTTGATCCTTTCCCTAATTCAAACATAGGGTTCTGAGACTTCAGTCCAATGGTTGGGTGCAAGTATCTATGTCTGTCTCAGTCAATTGCTGGTAGGGCCTCTCAGAGGGGGAAGTTTCCTGAACAGAACTCCAATGGCTCAAACTGTAAGATCAAGGATTGATAAATGGGACCTCTTAAAATTAAAAAGCTTCTGTAAGGCAAAGCACACCTTCAAGAGGACATATTGGCAACCTACAGATTGGAAAACAAAGTTCACTAACCCTACATCTGACAAAGGACTAATATCAAAAATATAAAGAACTCAAGAAATTAACCTCTAAACCAAATAACCCAATTAAAAATGGAGTGCAAAACTAAACAGAGAATTCACAACAGAAGAATTTCAAACAGCCAATGAGTGTTTAAAGAAATATTCAAAGTTCTTATTCATCAGGAAAATGTAAATCAAAACAACCTGAGATTCCACCTTACACCTGTCAGAATGGCTAAGATAAAAAACTTAAGTGATAGCACATGCTGGTGAGGATGTGGAGAAAGAGAAACATTCCCCCATTGCTGGTGGGATTGCAAACTGGTACAATCACTCTGGAAATCAATCTTTTGGTTCCTCAGAAAATTGTAAATAGTTCTACCTGAAGACTCAGCTACACCATTCCTAGACATACACCCAAAAGATGTCCCACCATACCACAATGACACATGTTCCACTATTTTCATAGCAACCTTATTTTTAATAGCCAGAATCTGGAAACAATCCAGATGTCCCTCAACCGAAGAATGAACTGAAAAAAAAATGTGGTCTATTTATACAATGGAGTACTATTCAACGACTAAGAACAAGGGCACAATGAATTTTATAGGCAGATAGATGGAACTAGAAAATATCATCCTGAGTAAGGTAACCCAGACCCCAAAGGACATTTATTGTATATATTCACTGTTAAGTGGATATTAGCCCAAAAGTACAGGATACCCAACATACAATCCTCAAGGAAGTTAACATGCTGAGAATGCTTTGATCTCACTTGGGAGAAGAAAGCAGAGGGCAGAGGAAGGGAGGAATCTGGTTGGGAGAGGTTAGGGAGAGGAAAAAGGAAGAACAGGATCAGTTATGGGGGACAGGAAAGAATCCCAGAAGGCTAGAGAATGAATGGAAATATAAAGCCTCAGGGGGTGGGAGGTGAGGTAATCCTCTAGAATGTATCAGAAATCTGGGATGAGACAGGCTCTCAGAATTCAATGGGGGTGACCTTAGCCAAAATGCCCAACAATGGGGAAAGGTAACTTGAAAAGTCTACCTCCAGTAGATAAACAGGGCCTCAAGTAGAGAGACAGGATTAACAACCCACAGTCTAAATTTCTAATGAGAATTGTTTCTGTCTAAAAGAATGGCAGGGACAAAAATGGTGAAGAGACTTAAGGAAAGGCAATCCAATGACCAGTTCAACTTGGGGTCTATCTCATAAGAGGGGACCAAGACCTGACACTACTACTGATGCTATGATGTGCTTACAGACAGGATGCTATATCTTTATTAAACCAACTTTCCAAATCTTCATTATGTACTATGTCAATTTTTATCTGGTGAATACATAAGTTTTAGTACTAGAAGAATAAAAAAACTGGCTGTTTCACCCCCAGGAAAACACGGATTTTCATACTTTTTTCATTACAGAGTCCAAATAACCAAAACCACCTGGAAACATTACAGTGGTCCATATACAGAAAATATACAATTTTAACATGATGTTAAAAAGTAGATTCTGTGGTAAAAATATATGCAATCTGACTCATGTTTAATACAACTTAAGGTGGTCCAAATTATTACTTATAGTTTAAAGTTCCAATGATCTGGGAATACCATGTGATTGCCTCTGTGTTAGTCAGAGTTTTATTGAAGTGAAGAGACACCATGACCACAGCAACTCTTAAAGGAAAACATTTAATTGGGTTTAGTCCATTATCATCATGGCAGAAAATATTGTAGCAGGAAAGCAAGTTGGGGGTGGGAGGGCTGAACAAGTAGCTTGGAGTTCTACTTCCAGATTGGCAAACAATAGGAAAAGAAAGTGACATTTGGCCTGGTTTGAGCATTTGAAACCTCAAAACCCATCCCCCAGGGGCAACTTCTTCCAACAGATCCACATCTACTCCAACAAGGGCACATCTAATTCCTGTAAAGTTGCACCAGATTTTCATTCAAACCAGCACACCTTCTAAGAGGAAAGAAATAAGGTATTGGACAATCTTGTGGTGCTACACAATACATTTACACTGGGTTATTTCCTTTTCTACATGCTTTCTTTACTTCATTTCAGATCTTGTGTAACCCAGGTTAACCTTAAATTTTTTATATGACCTAGGGTGACCTTGATTTTCTTATCTCTTTGCCTCTTTCTCAGTGCTGGGATTACTGGCATGCACCAGCTAGTTTATTTAGTGAGGGTGACTGAGTCCAGGCCTTTACGCAAGCTAGGCAGGCATGCACTCTACCAACTACAATTTAGTTGTACTGCTGAGATCTGGCAAATTTAGATATTTATTACTAAAAATCAAAGATTTGAAGGGATAAAAATCTCAGTTGTTTGGTGTCTGGTGCTCTACTCAAAGATGGGACCTCTTGAAGTGTCTTTACATGGCCAAACTGGAAGGGTACCCCCCCCTTACATTTTTTGTATTAATACTAACTTCATCCATGTGAGTAGAACTATCACATTTGGCATTTCTTAAACATCCTACCCTTAATATTGCAACATTGAATATTAACATTGCAACATTGAATCCCAACATAATAATTTTCAGAATGTACCAAAATTCTGATCATAGTATGCACACAAACTCTTTATAACACTGAGAAACATAGAGTTTAATTAATCTATTTGATTTTTAGAAGTAACTTTCCAGACTTAACTGTAGTGCTCTGGTTTCTGGAAGAGACAAAAGTAGCTGGTAATGCTGAGAAGAAAACATGCTAACAGCAGACCAGATATGTGGTTTGAACCAACTTTCATTTCTAGTCTACTGCTCTGGCAAACCTATGGATATGAAATCTCCAGTTAGCCCTAATTGATAAATTCCTTTAGGATACCTGGAAAATGGTCATGGAATTTTATCATAAAATTATTATTTTAAAGCAGCTGTCACATGTTACTGAGCTGAGAGAGACTGAGTATGTGGCAATAGTACTCTGGGTTACATATGACTGAAGAAGCCTTTGTGGCTGTTGTCATCTGCACCAACTTATAACAACCAACTTAGCCTAGCTGCAGTCTACAATAATACAAGTGACACATATATGCATAAAAGTGAATGGTCAAAATGATGCAAGTGAGACATATGAATGAGTGATGCAGACCTTTAATATGCATCCATGCTTCCACTCAGCTCATACTTATGCAGCTCAAGAGGAAGTATTCCATAACCAACTAATAAAATGAATTACACTGTTACATGGATCAGTAAACATGTTAGATTAATAGAGGCCCTAAGTGGATTACTGTTACCCTAATTTTTGATGTAGAGATGAACCTGAAAGACAATGGCAATGGAAAATCCTCCCAGTTGGCAAAGCTACAGGCAGCCAACGACTATACTACCTGTCTAGTTTGCCCAAAGACAAGAGTCAACTTCGGAAAATATATAAAAGAAAAGAAAATATATATAGAGAGAGATACAGATATATATATATATATATATATATATATATATATATATATATATATATATACAAATATATATATATATATGCATATATATATAGTCCAAATAAAATGTGAAATATTAGCTCAAAGTTTTTTTACTTTGGGGAAATTGTCAGACCTGAGATCTCATTTCTTAAATTTAATCAATTCCTTCAGCAAAA
Source organism: Micromys minutus (assembly GCF_963924665.1). Taxonomy (NCBI): domain Eukaryota; kingdom Metazoa; phylum Chordata; class Mammalia; order Rodentia; family Muridae; genus Micromys; species Micromys minutus. Next base: position 17,737 of record NW_027667286.1, on the reverse strand, counting down.
ATAAATTGAAAACCAAATATTCTTCTACATGCCTAAGTTAATAGCTCACAAACCAAAGAAAAACTTCTGTTCTCTTGAAGTCTACATTTGTGTCCAAAAGAGATATAAACTAAACTTCATGTGTAAAATATGTAACAGCTAGACCCAATTATATAAAAACTAAAACAGTGAAACAGATGAGAAGAACCAGGATGAGTTGAGGTTAAAATCTAAGACAAGTGATCAGGGAAGGCTGCA
>NW_027667286.1:10000-12500 GCF_963924665.1 Micromys minutus | reverse complement strand
TAGGGTTAGGGTTAGGGTTAGGGTTAGGGTTAGGGTTAGGTTAGGGTTAGGGTTAGGGTTAGGGTTAGGGTTAGGGTTAGGGTTAGGGTTAGGGTTAGGGTTAGGGTTAGGGTTAGGGTTAGGGTTAGGGTTAGGGTAGGGTTAGGGTTAGGGTTAGGGTTAGGGTTAGGGTTAGGGTTAGGGTTAGGGTTAGGGTTAGGGTTAGGGTTAGGGTTAGGGTTAGGGTTAGGGTTAGGGTTAGGGTTAGGGTTAGGGTTAGGGTTAGGGTTAGGGTTAGGGTTAGGGTTAGGGTTAGGGTTAGGGTTAGGTTAGGGTTAGGGTTAGGGTTAGGGTTAGGGTTAGGGTTAGGGTTAGGGTTAGGGTTAGGGTTAGGGTTAGGGTTAGGGTTAGGGTTAGGGTTAGGGTTAGGGTTAGGGTTAGGGTTAGGGTTAGGGTTAGGGTTAGGGTTAGGGTTAGGGTTAGGGTTAGGTTAGGGTTAGGGGTTAGGGTTAGGGTTAGGGTTAGGGTAGGTTAGGGTTAGGGTTAGGGTTAGGGTTAGGGTTAGGGTTAGGGTTAGGGTTAGGGTTAGGGTTAGGGTTAGGGTTAGGGTTAGGGTTAGGGTTAGGGTTAGGGTTAGGGGTTAGGGTTAGGGTTAGGGTTAGGGTTAGGGTTAGGGTTAGGGTTAGGGTTAGGGTTAGGTTAGGGTTAGGGTTAGGGTTAGGGTTAGGGTTTAGGGTTAGGGTTAGGGTTAGGGTTAGGGTTAGGGTTAGGGTTAGGGTTAGGGTTAGGGTTAGGGTTAGGGTTAGGGTTAGGGTTAGGTTAGGGTTAGGGTTAGGGTTAGGGTTAGGGTTAGGGTTAGGGTTAGGGTTAGGGTTAGGGTTAGGGTTAGGTTAGGGTTAGGGTTAGGGTTAGGGTTAGGGTTAGGGTTAGGGTTAGGGTTAGGGTTAGGGTTAGGGTTAGGGTTAGGGTTAGGGTTAGGGTTAGGGTTAGGGTTAGGGTTAGGGTTAGGTTAGGGTTAGGGTTAGGGTTAGGGTTAGGGTTAGGGTTAGGGTTAGGGTTAGGTTAGGTTAGGGTTAGGGTTAGGGTTAGGGTTAGGGTTAGGGTTAGGGTTAGGGTTAGGGTTAGGGTTAGGGTTAGGGTTAGGGTTAGGGTTAGGGTTAGGGTTAGGGTTAGGGTTAGGGTTAGGGTTAGGGTTAGGGTTAGGGTTAGGGTTAGGGTTAGGGTTAGGGTTAGGGTTAGGGTTAGGGTTAGGGTTAGGGTTAGGGTTAGGGTAGGGTTAGGGTTAGGGTAGGGTTAGGGTTAGGGTTAGGGTTAGGTTAGGGTTAGGGTTAGGGTTAGGGTTAGGGTTAGGGTTAGGGTTAGGGTTAGGGTTAGGGTTAGGGTTAGGGTTAGGGTAGGGTTAGGGTTAGGGTTAGGGTTAGGGTTAGGGTTAGGGTTAGGGTTAGGGTTAGGGTTAGGGTTAGGGTTAGGGTTAGGGTTAGGGTTAGGGTTAGGGTTAGGGTTAGGGTTAGGGTTAGGGTTAGGGTTAGGGTTAGGGTTAGGGTTAGGGTTAGGGTTAGGGTTAGGGTTAGGGTTAGGGTTAGGGTTAGGGTTAGGGTTAGGGTTAGGGTTAGGGTTAGGGTTAGGGTTAGGTTAGGGTTAGGGTTAGGGTTAGGGTTAGGGTTAGGGTTAGGGTTAGGGTTAGGGTTAGGGTTAGGGTTAGGGTTAGGGTTAGGGTTAGGGTTAGGGTTAGGGTTAGGGTTAGGGTTAGGGTTAGGGTTAGGGTTAGGGTTAGGGTTAGGGTTAGGGTTAGGGGTTAGGGTTAGGGTTAGGGTTAGGGTTAGGGTTAGGGTTAGGGTTAGGGTTAGGGTTAGGGTTAGGGTTAGGGTTAGGTTAGGTTAGGGTTAGGGTTAGGGTTAGGGTTAGGGTTAGGGGTTAGGGTTAGGGTTAGGGTTAGGGTTAGGGTTAGGGTTAGGGTTAGGGTTAGGGTTAGGGTTAGGGTTAGGGTTAGGGTTAGGGTTAGGGTTAGGGTTAGGGTTAGGGTTAGGGTTAGGGTTAGGGTTAGGGTTAGGGTTAGGGTTAGGGTTAGGGTTAGGGTTAGGGTTAGGTTAGGGTTAGGGTTAGGGTTAGGGTTAGGGTTAGGGTTAGGGTTAGGGTTAGGGTTAGGGTTAGGGTTAGGGTTAGGGTTAGGGTTAGGGTTAGGGTTAGGGTTAGGGTTAGGGTTAGGGTTAGGGTTAGGGTTAGGGTTAGGGTTAGGGTTAGGGTTAGGGTTAGGGTTAGGGTTAGGGTTAGGGTTAGGGTTAGGGTTAGGGTTAGGGTTAGGGTTAGGGTTAGGGTTAGGGTTAGGGTTAGGGTTAGGGTTAGGGTTAGGGTTAGGGTTAGGGTTAGGGTTAGGGTTAGGGTTTAGGGTTAGGGTTAGGGTTAGGGTTAGGGTTAGGGTTAGGGTTAGGGTTAGGGTTAGGGTTAGGGTTAGGGTTAGGGTTAGGGTTAGGGTTAGGGTTAGGGTTAGGGTTAGGGTTAGGGTTAGGGTTAGGGTTAGGGT